>NW_017309639.1:41013-54503 GCF_000935625.1 Nanorana parkeri
ATTTTATTCAAACTAAGTGAGGGGTTAGGTACACATATGTGATATAATTATATAGCCTTATCTGTCCTCTAAAAAACAATATATAATATGTGTGGGTACATTTAGTAAGAAAGTATATTACTGCTGTGGAAGAATCACACAGCAAAAATGTAAAAAATGTGTCAGTCATTTATGAACAGAACCTGAAAACTAGCTCAGTCATGAAGGGGTTAATCTGATCTTCCCCTTCTTTCCTGGTGTTTTCATCTGTCCCTCCAGCGGTGCGGCGGCTCTCCGATCTAGCACTGACTCCTCTGTCCTTGCTGGCACTTCCGATCCCACGGTGTCTGTATGCGGGTGCACGCGTCCATAGACTTACCTTGCATCTCTGCTCGTCTCCCGGCCGAAAATCCGAAACGCGCCTGCGCCCGCCCCAGAATGCTTTGCGGTGCCCGAGCAGTTTCCCGGGCGGAAGTGCGTGGCAAAACGGGGTACATTTTTTTTTTAACTTTTTGCATATATCTACTGCTTGCTAGCATTAGATATAAGCAAAAAAACGGAGGGTTTAGAAACCCTTTAACTTGAACGGGTGACAGTTTCGGCTTGTAAACGCCAGATTAGGGATGCTGCAGGAAAACTCAAATTCCTGACACAGAAATCCCCAAATCACACCTAAACTTACAGGTATGAATGGGGCCTAATACACAAATACACACACACTAAAGCAGAATAATACACCCCCCTTGCCCCCCCCCCACACACATGAAATAAAAGAGAGAGCCCCACCACCTGCACAGTCCCTGGTGATTTAGTGGTTCATTATTAAGATCTGGTGCAGACCTTACTAATCCTTCCTTTCGGCTGGAGCTCAAAACTGTCAGAGTTCCGGCCGAAAGTAATTACTGAGTGCCGGAGCTGACAGGAGCAGCTATGTGGTCTGCATCTGACAGAGATGCAGACCGTGTAGTTGTTGCCACAAATCAGGTACGGTGTAACTGACTTGACAGTCGGCTGCGGGCCCAATGGTACCGGTCCGCAGGTCGGTAGTTTGAGACCCTAGAGGGTATAGCCACCAGGATGAGCTGGGCCCTTTGATTTGTCTATTGTCCGGCCTTCTAGAGGCAGAAGAGATACTCAGAAGTCTGTGGCATCCCCACTTGAAATCCATTTTTGTATCTTGATAGGTTTTTGCCTTGGAGTTTGGGCTCATATAGTCTAAATTGCTCTCTAGTCTATTAATTGATTTTGTATTTTGTATAATACTGTATTATTATTCTTGTGTTTTCCTTCTGGTTTGTAACTGTCTTAAAACAGCATAATGGGGCTATATCAGAACAAGATTATGAAGAAAGAGGAAGTAAGGTAAACATATTTCAGTTTCTGTCATGTGCTACAAGCTGTACCTTCTCTTGTCTATTCAGGCCTTTGTTTTGTTATACATGCTCCAACATGCAGCAAAGTTTTGCATAATGTCTCATAAGAGTGGATAAATATACCCTAATTCAAAACATTAAAGTAAACACAAGGGGGCGCCTTTCCTGGTGCAGGTCAATTTTATTTCAGTAAACAAAGGATAAAAACAAAAACGTACTCACAAACATGAGATGAATTATAAGCTGACAGGCAGTGTGCATCCACTGGACTATTCCTGTATGCTGGTGACGTTAACGCGTTTCCGGGGGCACGCCCCCTTTGTCAGACGTTAAAAGATGGTGATACTAAATTTGTAGGCCCTGCGATAATTGCGCAAATGTTTCTCAAATTAAATGACTGGGCAGGCTGAGGCTCCGCCCACGGGCTCCGTAGTGTACGGCCGCCGTCCAATCACGGCGCGGTGGGCCGCAACTCCTCCCCCCAGCTGTCAGATATAGGGCGCGAGGTATGAATCCACCAGCGTCCTGCTAATGTGGATTGACGCCGGAGGAAGTAGCCGTCTACCTCTCCTCCTGTATGCAAATCTATGCTGCCTGTCAGCATGGCGCTGACTCAGCTGCCAAACCGCCAGCTGTCCTCCTTGGTTGCTGCTTCAGCTTGCCTGCCACTCTGATTCCCCTAACACAGCTGGGTTGGAAGGATCCATACTTGGGAGCTCCACAGCCATTGCCAATAGCACCTGGAATCCGCAGGAGGCTCTTAAGACCGCAAGTATCTACTGTCAGTGTTGCCTCTTAAAAGGGGAATAGCTATTATCTGGACTGCCTTGATTGTACTGCCATCTTTCACTTATGCAACCATAGACTGTCATTGCTTGAACCCTGCAGCATAATATTTACCTGCATATAAACAATATAGCTTTTCTCTGCTAATCAGACATATGTGAGAGCATGAATTATGGCCTAACTGAATTATGGTCTTACTTAGATGTACCTTATTATTGTCACAGAATCAGCCAGAACTGCAGCTGTGATCCATCTTGCCAGAAGCATTAACATTACAGCCAGCTGGTAAGTTGCCCTCTCTGCATTTAGTCCTGCTTTGTATAAGCAGGACTAAATGTAGAGTGAGGAAGCCGATTATTCGTTTACAAGTCATCTCGGCGATTTCAGCTAAATGACATGTAAAAAGTCTGCAGCCGGCCGGTCTGATGGGGAGGGGGGGTTGGTGGCACGGGGGTTGGCGGGCGGATTGTGGAACCTGGCCTTGGGGCGGCAGGGATAGTAAATCCGGCCCTGCTCTGACAGTACACAGGCGCAGATTAGTAAAACCATTAGCAGGGTGTCCCATTACGCCAGACACTGCTTATAGCTATTGTAATTAGTTGTAAAATAGTCTAGCAGCAATACACTTTGGTAAGTTTGGACTTACTTGACTTGATACTGCCCTTGCATACATATCCAATGCTAAACTCTTGTCATATATCATAATTGAAATCAAACATGCCTATGCCATGATGTACAGCAGATGGATTGGTCACATTAAATCTTATAGGCAGTAAAGAAATGTGATTGATATCATGTTTGGGCTTTATCAAATGTTTCATTTCATTTGATCAATTACATGTTGGCTGTTGGAATGTAAAACCATACCATCTGGAAATATGAATATGGACTGAACAATTGGCATGAAGTCTCCATTCACGCTTGTGTGTTTGCATTTACATGCATTTTTTTTGTCAAGCAATGTCAAATCTCACAAGTGTGAACAGGGACAAAAGAATTATAATAAAACACGTAAGCAATCCTACCCCAAACCCCTCAACTCTTTGGATTGTGTGGTGTGTTGGCTCAGAAACACCCTCTGAGCGGATACCAAAAGCTGCTGCAATTGGCAACTGTAGCTCTCACCTACCACTGACATTATAAAGGATTGCTAAGGGTCATTCATTAGAGCCGATGCATCAGATTGAACTTCCGTTTACTTATTTTTACTGTTGCTTATCGTCTATTTTGTAATATTTTTAATGCAAATATTGTTTTGCACTATTTTTATTTTCTTTCTTACTTTATGACATCCCTGTCTGGGTGTGGCAGTGAGAAGTCATAGACATATCTTAAAGGTAAGAATTGCTACAGTAGATGCTATGAACGTTGTGTATTTCCATTAACCACTAGCTGTCCTCAGCAGTGTGTTACTATTTGCGCACACATGATCAAATATAAATTTTTGGCTATAAAACAGCTTCAGACCCCCAAAAACAATGATATATTTTCTGAAAGCAGAGACCCTGTAAAATTAACAGATGCTAGTTGCAATTTTTTATGTTGCACGGTATTTGTGTAAATGTTTATCAAACCAATATTTTTAGGATTAAATAAACTAAATTACAATTTAGTGCATAGAAACAGAATATAATACCCAATTTTTGGCAAAATATTTCTTTATTAGTTTTCCGAGTTTCACATATCACAAAAGTACAGATAACAAACAAAAAAACAATTCATATCACTCTCACTTAGCATAATACATATATTGTATAATATCGCAGTCATTCCATCCCTCTACATTCATACTTCCATCTAACAAGAAACAACATATAACACAAAATTAAAACCATAGAGACCCGTTAACTCTTGAGCTATCTCCAAAATTGATTTCCAATAAGTTCTTATCAACTGGCACGACCACCAAATATGCAACATTGTCCCATCTTCCCCAAAACACCTCCAGCACAGCTTGGAGTTCTTAGGGTTCATCTTATATAGGTTATATGGCCATCTATACCACCTTGTTAGTACTTTAAAATTTCTTTCCTGGGTTAGGGCAGAGATGCTTGATTTAAAGGTTAGGAAAAAGATCTTCTTCCATTCATCCTCTGTAAATACATGTCCCAACTCTCGTTCCCACACTTTAGTATAATAAGGAAGTGTTGGGTACATCTGTTTTAATATTATATTATACAACTTGGACACCATATCTCTTCAAAAGGGGTTAAATCTCTGAGCACGCTCTCTTCTATTGGGTTACCATTATATAAATGTTTTAGTTGGAGATATTCCAACCATTTACCTTTATTTGGTTGGTTCATCGGAAGAAGTTCCAAGAGTGGACGTAATCCTCTCTCCTTTATAGCTTGTAACAGTGGAGAGTGTCTGGTGGTCTCCCAAATCAAGAATCTTCTACGCTTCATACCGAATGGAAAATCTGGGTTCCCTAGTATGGGTGTTAGTGGGCCATTGTATGTTGACAGTCCACACTTCCCTACCAGTGTATCCCATATTTTTTATGTTGAGGAAATTACCAGCGAACTGGTCCAGTTTTTATTTCGTTTAATTGGGGGTATCCACGGGACAGACGTCAGGGGTATTTCCACCTCTGCCTGCTCCACCGACACCCACAATTTCCGATTTCCTTCAGTAAACAAATCCAATAATCTACTTATGTGGCAGGCCTCCCCCACCATCCAGTTTTTTTAGTCAGTATATCGTATCTCAGACGAACTCCTGTTTTATTCCACATATATCGTACCAGTAGAGATTGTAATCTACGAAAAAAAACTTGAGGGATCCTCGCTGGCACTGTCTGGAAGATGTAGAGGAATCTTAGGAGGACGTCCATTTTGACCATGGACATCCTTCCAAGCCAAGAATGTTGTTTCCCCTTCCACCCATCCAGACGTATCCGCGTGGACTCCAACAGGGGAGCATAGTTTAATAAATATAGCTTCCTCAAGTCTGCTAGAATATGTACCCGTAGGTACTTCAAAGCTTCCAATGCCCATATAAAGGAGAAGCTGACACTCAATATTTCTTTTTCTCCCTTCGGTAATGTGATATACAAGCATTGTGATTTACTTGCGTTAATACGATAGTTACTGACTTTCCTAAACTTCTGGATCCCTTCTAGGATCGAGGGGAAGGCTAGCCTTGGGTTAGTTACATATAGGAGTAAATCATCAGCAAAGATACTCAGTTTATGGGTGCTCTCATTTACTTTTATCCCCCAGATATTCCCATTCTGGCGGAGGGCTATTGCCAGATGTTCCATCACTATAATATACAACATGGGGGACAGGAAACATCCCTGTCTTGTCCCATTTGTAATTTCCAACTTGTCCTATAGTATTCCATTTACACGTATCCTCGCAGTTGGGCTTGTATACAGTGCCATAATCTTAGAGACATGGGATATCGGTATTCCTATCTGCTCTAGAGATATTTTAATACTTTTCCAATCCACCCTATCGAAAGCCTTCTCTGCATCTAAAGATAGTAGGCAGAGAGGGGTTTCTCTCGACTGGGCTTGTTGGATCAGAGAGATAGTTTTGATAGTATTATCCCTCGCTTCTCGCCCGGGAACGAATCCTGCCTGCTCTGGATGAATTATCTCTTGTAAATATGGTTGTATACGTAAGGCCAAGATTTTAGCATAAATCTTCATGTCTACATTTATTAATGATATCGGCCTGTAACTCGCGCACTGTGTGTGGTCCTTTTTATCTTTTTGTATCAATGTTATATAGGCCTCTTGGCTCTGACATGGGAACCCACATCCATCACCAATAGAATTGAACACTTCCAATAGTATTGAAGCCAATACATCAACAAATTGTCTGTAAAAGGCGCCTATTGATGGAGGTGCCCTCCGCACACCTTTCAGCAGTCCCGGCCAACAATCAAATAAATGGTGCTCGAAGTACCGTCAGTAGTGAGTGAATTACTTCTATTATTTCTAATAGTAAAAATGGGGTATCCAGTTTATTAATTGCTTCATTATCTAATCTGGGCAATTTTTTGGTAAAATATGAAAGATGGGGTCACGCCGGGTAATTAGATACAAAACATGTCAAGCCTTAAAACTGCGTTCGCCCAGGAAGCCGCAAGAAACGTCAATACCCCAAATTTCCCATAGAGAACACTTTAAACACTTTTAACGCACATCAGTTTAGTGCTAACAGAGATTGACAATTATTGCTCTGACGTTCGCAGCCATATGTAACATGTGTAGCGCAATTGTCATTTTCGCATGTTGGCGCACAAACGCGTGTTTGCGTGTGTCTGTGCGTGCACGTGGGGGGCAGGGGCCTTTTTTTTTTCATTTTTTTTTCATTTTTTTTTCATTGTTACTTCAATGTTTTTCATTTTTCAACACTTCTTTTTTTTATTTTTTACACTAACCCTATTGCTATCACATAGGGGGCTAACAAGAAGCCTATGTGATAGCAGATAGGGTGTGACAGGTCCTCTTTATGGAGACATCAGGTGCGTTTCAGACCCCTAATGTCACCAAGGGACCCCAAAGAAGCTGAGGAAGCAGAGATATTCATCTCCAGCTTCTTCTCCTGCTTCTAAGAGCCGGAGAATGTAAATAGTGACTATATACCCATATAGTAATACACATCACCTCCGGGTCCAGTTATCAGAGGAAAGATCAGCGGCGCTCAATACAAACGATCTGGCAGCTGTATAGACGCCGGATTGCTTGTACAATAATAGCCATCGCCGGCTGTTAAAAACAATACCAAGAACACGGCTGCTGCAAGAGCGTATTGCGGCCCGGAAGTGGTTAAAACAGTTGGTGGCAGCTATTGTTTGTGTGTAAAGGGTTAACCTGCCCAGTGATGATCATGCTCAGTCTGCTGATTAATTGCCGTGCTTAGATTGTTGTCCCATAAGCTGCAAAATATCTGCACAGATTTAGGCTAAGAGCAATACGGTCACATTCTGGTCTCAGCAGTGGGATCCGAGACTGCCATTGTCACACATACAGGGATCCCAACCTGAAATAAGCCATTTCAGGGAGGTGCCCCCTCTTCGCGGGGGGGTGCAACAACAAGGAAGAGAGCACCCCCGTGAAATGATGGCAGATAGCGAAGAAGCTATTGCTTCCCTTGCTATCTGCTTTTTTTTTTTGTAGCATAAACATTTTATCCTGGAAAGGTTTACTCTGCTTAATCTAGCAGAGTAAACCTTTCCCTGCTGTTTTTTTTTCTGACATCGGGGCCGCTGGCAGTCAGAAAAAAAACGGCATAAGAATGAATAGCTAGATTGCTATTGGCTATTTCAATTTGCAATAGCCAATAGCAAGCTGGCTATTGCACCCGCCCACTGCTGCTGTCAGTCATCAGGAGGACCTGATGGAGAACTTCAGGTCCACCCCTGCTGATTGATAGCAGCAGTAGGCGGGTGCAATAGCTAGCCTGCTATTGGCTATTGCAAATTCAAATAGCCAATAGCAATCTAGCTATTCATTCTTATGCCGTTTTTTTTCTGACTGCCAGCGGCCCCGATGTCAGAAAAAAAAACAGCAGGGAAAGGTTTACTCTGCTAGATTAAGCAGAGTAAACCTTTCCAGGAGAAAATGTTTCTCCACCCGGGTGTCCCGGAGCCGCTATCTAATAGTGGGAGACTCCTGGAACATCCGGAAAAGTTGTGATGTCTGCACATACTGTATGTCATAGAGTTTCCTTCTTTTTTTAAAAAAACAATCCTTTTTTTTTACACTTTTGCAGTCAAATGTGAGAAAAGCCTCCAATATACAGTATGTTTGTTATGTGTTCCTATTCACACAGGACATCTATAAATAATTAAAAAAGCAGTCTTTTGCAAGCCTATCCCTCAATTTCAGAGTGACAGGAAACACTGGTTATCCTCATAGAAAGACTAAGGAAACACTGGACTCATTAACATACAATGTTTCTAGCAGGTCTATTCACTAAAGGGTGAAGAATTTGGAGAAGGCAGGAGAAGTGAACAATCTAGGACAACATAGCTGCACTGGAAAGTGAGCTGAATTGGAGAATTTTTCCAAATCAGTTATTTTGGCCTGGATTTTTCACTTCTGCTTTTTCCAAACTCTTTACCCTTAAGTGAATAGACCTGTAGTGTTCAAGTCTAGTTTACTAGACCTTATAATAAGATCACCTAATATCACCTTTGTAGCCCAGTGAAGTTGATGCTTAATTAGCGTCATCTCTGGCCACAGCAGTCACGGAATCACAGCTTTGAACTTGTAAGAAACAAAATCCTCATCCCTTTCAGGTTCTTTGCTTGTAAAGGAGATCATCAAACTTATGTTCAGTGTTTTCCCTCCCCCTGCAGCTGCTGACACCTGTAGGACTTTCAGTGGAGCCCAGCATACATGGCAGGAGGGGGTGGCATGTTGCAGGACTGCTGAAAGTGATCAGATGGCTTACAAGCGCCAGAATTACTTTCAGCACAAAGCTGGTAGTCGGCTGAATTTGTATAAACTGTAGTCAGTTTACAGGGGTGCGCTACCACGGACATAATACTTACATCTGTGGCAGCAAAAGGGTTAAGTGACACAATCCAGGCACAGTACTGAGAAAGTAGAAGGGCAGAGTTGGCGGTATTCAAATTATTGTTCTTTATGTGGTATATCCTAAGTTTTATTCCTAGATGAGTCTCCTGGCATTGTAAATGTATTGTTAGAAAATAATATTTCTCGACTGACACTTACGATTTAAGTGTCGTAAGGTGATTAATCTTCATCAATGAATGTCCAGTTGTAGAGTGAAAAACTTGTGACTTTAATTGTATAATGGGAAGTCACACCAGCATACAATTATATTGCAAAATATAATATACAAATAGATAGTTCCAAGTATATAGTTCTTAGTTAATGCAGAGTTAAAAGAGCTAGTCACCTCGTGTTTGTCCTCAAGCTTCTGAAGGGTTTCAGCCAAAATAGTCTTCTAGCAGGTGGAATAACAAAGTCTCTTCCCGAATGGGCGTGTTAGAATTCTATTCATGAGTGTGCGTAGTGTCATATAATGTAGTGTGATGAAGTGTGAAGTCGCCTGTCGCTTATATTCCAAAATCGATGTTAATGATTGGTTTATCCTATAAGGTCATATAATTATGTAAGCATATTCTTAACTTATTTCTGACGTCACAACTCCCTTACTTTCTTTATATGGCTTGACCTAAACTACTTTAGTCATCGAGATTTCATTCTACAACTCTATTTTGAATAAGGACAGCCTTCTATTTACATGACGTGTTTCGAACAGCTGCTAACTCTTTCAGATAGTTCTGTACAAATTCTGACATAGCTCAGGTTTCAAGGGCAGCCACTAAAAGAGATGTCCTTCAAAGTCATTCATTCATAAGCACGAGGTCTGTAAATAAATATATGCATGGGCCCATTCTACAATTTCCTTTAAGCCAAATCATATTTGAATCTAAGTATTTTACAAGCCCCCGTTTAATATGATATTTAAATCATATTACTATACTCAGTCATACAACTCATTCGTTTCACAGTCATACCGGCTTTGAAAAGACATTTCCAGATGTGATGTCCTCTGAACCTAAAACAATGTCAGAAGTTACCTTCTTCTAATAAATTCTTTCAAAATCTTCTCCCTTCCTAATTTCTACTTTGATTACATTATAAAGTTTTTTCACTCTAAATATCAAACATATTTGAATTAATATACATAAAACAATAATAATAAATAAAATTATTAAAGGATGTAATAACATTTTTCCTATCGCAGATGTAACTGATGTTTTTCCCCACATGGATACAGTATGTTTAAATTTAGACCACCAATTCATCCCAGAATAATCTGACCATTCATGTTCAATTTCTTGTAAATGTCCTTGTTCATGTTTGAATATGATATCTGCATTTTGTAGTTCTTTTGACAAAGCCGCTAATAACCCTTTATCTTTCTGGATAATATCTGTCCAGTTTTTCCATGGGAATGTATCTACTTGTGATATATTATATTGTATAGGAAGAGCACTCATATTTCGCATAAGCGTATTCGTGATATTTACTCTGATCCCATTAACACTAATTGCAAGGAGGTCTCCTTCTATACAATACAAACCTCTATTTATGTTCTCTGTATGTACACAAGATGAAAAGAAAACTGTAACCTTTCCTTCATCTGACAATTTGAAAACATACTTTACTCTTCCCGACTAGTGTAATTAAGTCAAACGATGTCATAACTTTTTCAATTCTTGCTGAACATAAAGTGTGATTATGATAACAAGAATTAAATACATTTTTATCTTGATTAGATAAACATATAACTTTGGTTTGGAAATGTAAACAAGAGGACAGATCTAATTGCTCCAGCTCTTAACTTTTTCCATCAAGAGCAAAATCTGTGTATTACAATAGGTAAAATAACAATTGAGTGTTGCTCACAGGTAATCCTAATATGGTAATTGGAACTAATAATTGCTCTTTGCCTGCAACAGGAATCATCGACGTACTATAACATTCACTTACTTGGTTACACCCAATCCATTTATTTACCCATAAATCTGTATGATTTCTTGCAAATCCATATTCTTTGGGCAAACTTTGTAAGATTCCTAGAGGAGTTATTCCACTTTGGAATGCCTGAGCCATTATTTTAAAATTAGTGGAATATTCTGTTTGGATTTCTAAACAAGCTCTGGCTATTTGAGAATGTTGATCACTCGTCATCAATTCTAAAGTTGCATCTTGTAAATGAGTGATCGACGGTCCTAGCACTGTAGCTGTTTTCATTACCATGTTCTCTAAAACTTGGTTTAAATTTCTTTGTACTTTAATACTTTTACTACCTATTAAACCAGCAGTTTCGAGATCAGACTGCAGAGTGTTAATATCCATACTATTCGTAATACTTCCAATAGTACCCACTCCTCCTAGAATACCTTCTACAATACCTCGCTTACTCCTGTTTATGATTCCTGTATTAGTTCTAAACCATCTTTCAATTCTCATTTCCATATTAATCAAATGTCTCTGACATTGAGGATATTTTGTCGAAATTTTCCATTCAGAAATGTTAAATTTCCATAACATTGTGACAAAATTTCCTTCTCTAAAAAGTTTTCTGGATTGAAAATGGTTAATCTGGAAAGGACTGGCTGGCATAAACTTTTTATTTGTACACAGAGTATTTCTTGGGGATGCCACAATCACATTAGTTTGATCACATTTGTTTGGATAATTCTGTAGTGATATGCAGCACTCATATACACCTGTGTCATTAAAATTGGGATTGTTCTTGTAATAAACAAATTTATTATCAATCCAATCCACACTCCCATAAATACCTGTATGAATCAAGTTTGTTTCACCATGGCAAAGACTGCCTAAAAACTCGCCATTTCTTCTCCAAGTTAATAGAGAATTTTGAGGTACATATATTCGTGTACTGCACATCAGATCCAGACTATCCTTACCTTCTGTAATCTTAATAGATTGTGGTGACACTATTATCTCTGGAATAATCTGATCCACAATAGTGATGATTATTTTAAAATTCACTTGAGCAATAGGTCTAGTAACTTGAATATTCCATACTCTAACTATATCTTTTGTTTCATCCCCCTTAATATTTAAATGCCTTGGATCTAAATATTGTAAGCATGTCTGTGTCGAATGCCATAGTTCCGTTCTGGATCTACCTTCAGCACCCATTACTAACACGTTTGTTACATTTCCAGTCCAAATTGTAGATTCATTACCTTTTAAAACCACATACCAAAACGCCAAGCTTGCTAAACTGCATTCCCATGTACCCGTATTATTATTATGTACATAAGAACCTTGCATTTTAACAAATCCTGTTTTTGATTCTATTTTTGCATGTAGTTCTATATTACCACTATGAGCAAAATAGAAGTCCATACAACATTCACTACCATGTCCTATACAGACATAGCCTAATAAATCTACATTTGTATCAATACTATCATCCTTTGGAAAATATGTTCTTCTGTGTCTGGAAAGCTTCATGTCTTTCATCTGTAAGAAGTCAGTCTTGTCGATGTTCACTTTTGCTTGTCTTGAAAAAATTATTACGCATGTCATAATAGTCAATATAGTAATTAAAGAAAAAATAAGTCTTGCAAAGTTCATTTTCTTTTCCTCCGTATACCTCTCATTTCTTTGTTGGTTTAATTAGATTTTCCTCTTTCCTTGGGGTTTGTTGGCTTCCCATTCTAGATGTTCAATTTTCATGTCTGTAAAAAGAAATGCAGTATCATTATCTAGGCATAAACAATTTACATTGATCAGCATGAACCCATATCTTTTGTTGTCTACGAGCATTTCTCTTTGAATTGAGAGGTCTTTGGACTTGTTTCACTACACCTAGTGTGTCCAAAATTTCAAAAGGACCCTCCCAATTACTTTGCCACGGTCCACTTTTCCTGAAAGTTTTTATCATTACCTGTCCTCCTTTCTTACATCTGTAACCATGCTGTCTTACTTATTGCATCTTTCGGTGGGGTCGATAAAAACGGTTCATTTGGGAAAATCACCGGCATCTTTCTTCCTGTCATTAACTCAAAAGGTGAATACTGTGTTGCTGTAGCTGTAGTACTTCTGATACTCATCAGAACAAAAAGGTACAGCATCAACCCACGTATTCCCTCTGTCTAACAACATTTTTGTAATCCTATTTTTAGGGGATCTCTCAATAATGCCTACTGGCTGTGAATGGAATGGCATGTGAAATTTTTGTTGTACACCTAGAATATTACATATTGCCTGCATGACTTTACCTGTAAAATGTTTCCCTCTATCGCAAACACATTCGACTGGGATCCCCCAAGTTGGAAAAACATGATTGAGTTACACTGTTCACTGTCTCTTCCATTTTCTCCCAGTAAAATTTCTCTTTGAGAATTTCCAGCAACCTTTGTGTACCTAAGTGACCTAAACGTTCATGATTGAACTTCGTGAATTCTACCTGTAAGTGTTTAGGTACCACAGGACGCAGAACCCCCTTTAAGTCATAGCACAACACCCCGTTCTCGCGAACAAAGGGAGGTGTTGGACCACCCGGAGAGTGAACAAAAAGAGACAGTAGTCCGTAAGTGATCGAACTACGTAGGAGCTATCACTGTAAATCACTAGAGGACTTTTGTTTTCATCTCTGTCTAATGTCAGTACTGTCTTAACAGCTTCTAGTTCAGCTCTTTGAGCTGACCAATATCCTGGCAACTTATGTTGGATAGAATAACCTCGTTTTGGGTACCAGATTGCATAACCCGAGATGTACTTTCCTGAAACACAATATCGTGACCCACCCACAAAAACAGGTTCATCAAATTCCGTCGCCTCCCTTCTAAAAAGAGGAGAGCACGTATTTT
>NW_017309640.1:0-896 GCF_000935625.1 Nanorana parkeri
AAACACATTAGGTCTTATTTTCAGGGTAGATCTTATTTTTTGATGTACAAAAATCTGGTGATCGGGGCAATCAGGGGCGCCGCACCTTTACAAGAGCAATTTGGTAACCAATCGCTGGCCAAAATGAGCGAAGCTTTCACCATGGATTCCTCAGAGGCGGAGCGTATTTGGTATGACTCCGCCTGTGACAGGAGCCGGCGCTATAGAAGAAACATCGGCTTATGCGGCTCTGCTCCCTCCGCTGCCGCCTCGCTTCCTCTAGCGCCGGCTTTGTTTCACCGCCGATTCTCTCCCGCGGCTCTTCAAGTCGCCCCCTTATGCCGCCACCGGCCCTGGGATTGGTCACAACTAGGTCTTATTTTCGGGGAAACAGGGTACTACACAGGGGACCTATATACTATACGGGGATCTATATACTATACGGGGGATCTATATACTATACGGGGGACCTATATACTATACGGGGGGACCTATATACTATACGGGGGATCTATATACTGTACGGGGGGATCTATATACTGTACAGGGGGATCTATATACTGTACAGGGGGTTCTATATACTGTACAGGGGGATCTAGATACTCTACAGGGGGATCTATATACTGTACAGGGGGTTCTATATACTGTACAGGGGGATCTATATATACATAGTTAGGTTTAGGGGCCCATTTACATCTATGTGGTGCACACG
This sequence comes from Nanorana parkeri, assembly GCF_000935625.1. Classification (NCBI taxonomy): domain Eukaryota; kingdom Metazoa; phylum Chordata; class Amphibia; order Anura; family Dicroglossidae; genus Nanorana; species Nanorana parkeri. The sequence continues at coordinate 692 of NW_017309640.1, forward strand.
CGTGTTCTGTCCTTGACAATCATAATGAATAGTCTTCCTATGCACCCGAATGAGCTAAAAGTCCCAAATACTCCCCCTATACATCCCTCCTATACATCCCCCTATACATCCCTCCTATACATCCCCCTATACATCCCTCCTATACATCCCCCTATACATCCCTCCTATCCACCCCTCCTATTCATCCTCTATACACCCTCCTATA
>NW_017309640.1:1981-2453 GCF_000935625.1 Nanorana parkeri
CCTATACATCCCTCCTATACACCCCTCCTATACATCCCCCTACACACCCCTCCTATACACCCCTCCTATACATCCCCTACACATCCCTCCTCCTATACATCCTCTATACACCCTCCTATACATCCTCCTATACATCCCTCCTATACACACCTTCTATACATCCCCTATACATCCCTCCTATACATCCCTCCTATACATCCCGTATACATCCCTCCTATACATCCCCTATGCATCACTCCTATACATCCCCTATACATCCCTCCTATAAATTCCTGCATCCCCTATACATCTCCCTATACATCCCTCCTATACACCCCCTATACATCCCTCCTATACACCCCTCCTATACACCCCTCCTATACATCCCTACTATACATCCCCCTATACACCCCTCCTATACATCCCTCCTATACATCCCTCCTATACACCCCTCCTATACATCCCCCTATACATCCCCCCTATACACCCCCCC
>NW_017309640.1:2470-3941 GCF_000935625.1 Nanorana parkeri
CCTATACATCCCTCCTATACACACCTCCTATACATCCCCTATACATCCCTCCTATACATCCCCTATACCCCCCTCCTATACATCCCCCTATACATCCCTCCTATACATCTCCTATACACACCTCCTATACACACCTCCTATACACCCCTCCTATACACCCCTCCTATACATCCCCTATACACCTGCTATACACACCTCCTATACATCCCTCCTATACATCCCCTATACATCCCTCCTATACACCCCTCCTATATACCCCCTATACATCCCTCCTATACATCCCTCCTATACACACCTCCTATACATCCCCCTATACATCCCTCCTATACACCCCTCCTATACATCCCCCTATACATCCCTCCTATACATCCCTCCTATACATCCCCCATATACACACCTCCTATACATCCCCTATACATCCCCCATATACACCCCTCCTATACATCCTCCTATACACCCCTCCTATACACCCCTCCAATACACCCCTCCTATACACCCCTCCAATACACCCCTCCTATACACCCCTCCTATACACCCCTCCTATACACCCCTCCTATACACCCCTCCAATACATCTTCCTATACATTCTGGAGCTGCTGCCAACACTATAGCAGAATGGCAACAATGCATCACATGTCATCCCTCACTGGCTGGAACACAATGGGGCGGAGCTACAACCAGGAGCATAAGTACATGTGATCAGGCCCTTGGGACGACCCTGACAAGGGCCCCCGTCTCTCTCTGGCTCCCCAGTATCACTGTGCGGTCTCAGGGGGGTATACTGGAGACTCCATCCGAGTGCTGCCGATACACCGATCTGAATTCTGATTGGCTGCTCCGGTGCCGTGGGGATGGACAAGGTGAATCCATATTGGGGATCGGCGGTGGGATGGACGAGGTGAATCCATATTGGGGATCGGCAATGTGGTGGACGAGGTGAATCCATATTGGGGATTGGCGGTGGGGATGGACGAGGTGAATCCATATTGGGGATCGGCGGTGGGGATGGATGAGGTGAATCCATATTGGGGATCGGCGTTGGGATGGACGAGGTGAATCCATATTGGGGATCCGCGGTGGGATGGATGAGGTGAATCCATATTGGGGATCGGCGGTGGGGATGGACGAGGTGAATCCATATTGGGGATCGGCGGTGAGTGGGATGCATGAGGTGAATCCATATTGGGGATCGGCGGTGGGATGGACACGGTGAATCCATATTGGGGATCGGCGTTGGGGATGGATGTGGTGAATCCATATTGGGGATCGGCGATGGGTATGGATGAGGTGAATCCATATTGGGGATCGGCGGTGGGGATGGATGAGGTGAATCCATATTGGGGATCGGCGGTGGGATGGACACGGTGAATCCATATTGGGGATCGGCGTTGGGGATGGATGTGGTGAATCCATATTGGGGATCGGCGGTGGGGATGGATGAGGTGAATCCATATTGGGGATCGGCGGTGGG
>NW_017309640.1:4147-4561 GCF_000935625.1 Nanorana parkeri
GGAAGCCTATTGCGGTGGGGTCCGGCCTCTGTGACAGGTGCTCTTTGAAGAGGGACAATGAGGCAGAAACACATCTCACAGGTAATGCGATATTCAGTTTGGCTCCGCCCATATCAGGTGACGTGATTAGAGACGGAGCCGAGCTTGAATGATCTAATATGTTTGTTGCCCCCCGCCCCCTACAACTTTCCCTCGGCCCCAGAGTACAGGGGCCCCACCGTAACGTCCATTCAACCAATAATGACCGCACACATTCCCTGCGCTCCTCCCCCACATTGTGCAGTGTTGGGGTGCAGGAGAGACACCCCTGTGTGTGTTGTAAAGTAGTCACCGCTCCAAGCTCCACCCCCCGGGATGGACTACAATCTCAGGTTTAGTTTACTCATTTGTATTGGGATTGTAGTCCCTCCCGGG
>NW_017309640.1:8490-10171 GCF_000935625.1 Nanorana parkeri
AAACAAGTAAATTTATTTTTTATTGCAGGAAATTATCAGCAGATCATAATATTTAACAATTTGAAACTAGCAGCTTAATCTAACACTTTATCAGTCACCTTGTCATAATCTTGTTCTGTATTCTGTACAGAGACGGATACAGTCCAAGAATCATTTGTTTCTATTTGGATTAAAGTGACACTAAACTCCAGGAGGTAAATCTTAAAAACCCATTCAAGTCCCTTTTAAATATGAACAACAATGTATCTTATTTGTCGGCTGTAGATCCTCCAATCATCTCTGAATTGGCGCTGACACTGTCCTCCTTCTGGAGGGGGGCTATGTCTGTTCCCCATGGTCCCTGTGTGTGTTGTAAAGTAGTCACCGCTCCAAGCTCATCCCCACCCCCCGGGATGGACTACAATCTCAGGTTTAGTTTACTCATTTGTATTGGGATTGTAGTCCATCGCGGGGGGGGGCGGAGCTTGGAGCGGTGACTACAACACACACAGGGACCATGGGGAACAGACGTAGTCACCCCTCCAGAAGGAAGGACAGTGTCAGATGATTGGAGGATCTCCAGCCAAGTGACAACACATCAGATACATTGTTGCTCAGAGTTCGGGGATTCGGAGTGTACTGTCACTTTAACAAGGGGCCACAGAGCTCCCAGATATGGAGGGCCCCTCTGCTGGCACTGTGCACCGGGGCCCCCCGGGGCCCCCCAAAGCCCGGATCTGTCCGGTGACGCTCTGACACAGGCGCCTTCTATTTTAATGTCTCCTAAATGTGTGAATCCGCCTGAGCCGGATGAGAATAGAATCCGCCCGCCCGACCGCACCCAAACTTCAGAGAGAGGGCCCGGCACCCCTCCCCCCGGGGCACAGAATACTGCGTGTATAGTGTGTATATAGTGTGTGTATATGTATATAGTGTGTATAGTGTGTGTATAGTGTGTGTATATGTATATAGTGTGTATAGTGTGTGTATAGTGCGTGTATAGTGCGTGTATAGTGTGTATATAGTGTGTGTATATGTATATAGTGTGTGTATAGTGTGTGTGTATATGTATATACTGCGTGTATAGTGCGTGTATAGTGTGTGTGTGTATATGTATATAGTGTGTGTATATAGTGTGTGTATATGTATAGTGTGTGTATAGTGCGTGTATAGTGTGTGTATAGTGTGTGTATAGTGCGTGTATAGTGTGTGTGTATAGTGTGTGTATATGTATATAGTGTGTGTATAGTGTGTGTATAGTGTGTGTATAGTGTGTGTATAGTGTGTGTATAGTGCGTGTATAGTGTGTGTGTATAGTGTGTGTGTGTATATGTATATAGTGTGTGTATAGTGTGTGTATAGTGTGTGTATAGTGTGTGTGTATATGTATATAGTGTGTGTATATAGTGTGTATAGTGCGTGTGTATGTAGTGTGTGTATAGTGTGTGTATAGTGTGAATAGTGTGTGTAAGGGCAGCACAGGGATGGTATCAATCAGGAACAGTGTAGAGATTATACTGGAAGGTTTTTGCTGCTGGTGGTGTCACTATGGAACGACCCGAGCGCAGTGTGCGGTGAATGTTCTGGGTGTGTATGGCGGGGCACCGGCGCCTCCACTCCCGGCCTTTGCGTCTCGGTGGTACACGGCAGGGAGTTCCGGCGCCGCGCTGTGCTGGGTCGGCACATTCCTGGGATCTGTTTT
>NW_017309640.1:16738-20114 GCF_000935625.1 Nanorana parkeri
GTGTATATAATAATCCGGCCACTCGGTGTATATAATAATCCGGCCACTCGGTGTATATAATAATCCGGCCACTCGGTGTATATAATAATCCGGCCACTCGGTGTATATAATAATCCGGCCACTCGGTGTATATAATAATCCGGCCACTCGGTGTATATAATAATCCGGCCACTCGGTGTATATAATAATCCGGCCACTCGGTGTATATAATAATCCGGCCACTCAGTGTATATAATAATCCGGCCACTCGGTGTATATAATAATCCGGCCACTCGGTGTATATAATACAATGCTACATAGAGACAGACATGACTCACCAATGCGCCTGCAGGTGTATATCCGCTGTGTGAGCAGTGACCTCTAGCAGTCTCGTGTTACATGCCCTCAGTCTCTGGTCTCATCATTTCATGTCTGCCGCCTCTGTAGAATGACATATACTGAACATTATGTGTGGCTCCTTGATGAGAATAGGGGCCACAGAGCCCTTGTATACTGACAACCGATGATCTACGGCATTTCAGCTTCCATACTCTCTTCACACGGTGTGGTGAAAGCTTCGGGCCCCGGGGTCCCTGGGGGCTTTCCTGACCCTGGAGATCCGTTCTATATCCCCATTATGTGATCCTACGAGGCTGACGTGTGTCATGCATTGTGTATGTAGGGTGCTATGTGTGCTGTGCCCCTCACTGCCTCTGATAATGGCCGCCAGTAGAGGGTACAAGCTGCCCTTCCATACCAATCCTGGGCCCAGCCGGAGTCGGCTGTCAGCGGCCCTCAGAGCTCCTCCCCCACAACTAGACTGTATGCATCTCACACCACAGTGCTGAGAAAGATTGTCCCCACCGGGCCACCGTCCAGCATGCTGTCAGCCAGCAGTGCAAGGTTTCCATGGTGACGGGGAATGCACCCGCAGTCTCACATATGATTGGTGGTTGCCGGGCTTTGCTTGGTGTGTGGTGGGTGCAGGGAGTGAAGTGGTACTGTGCCTGGTACAGGGTGATATGTTGGTAGGATCTGGATTGCTGGTAGAGGTGAGCACAGCCTGCAGTACTCCAAGAATATCGGGATTAATGTGAGGCCAAGCAGAGTCCTGACCCCTGCACTCTGCATGCTACATACTCCTCACCCCTGCACTCTGCATGTTACATACTCCTCACCCCTGCACTCTGCATGTTACATACTCCTGACCCCTGCACTCTGCATGTTACATACTCCTGACCCCTGCACTCTGCATGTTACATACTCCTCACCCCTGCACTCTGCATGTTACATACTCCTCACCCCTGCACTCTGCATGTTACATACTCCTCACCCCTGCACTCTGCATGTTACATACTCCTCACCCCTGCACTCTGCATGTTACATACTCCTCACCCCTGCACTCTGCATGTTACATACTCCTCACCCCTGCACTCTGCATGTTACATACTCCTCACCCCTGCACTCTGCATGTTACATACTCCTCACCCCTGCACTCTGCATGTTACATACTCCTCACCCCTGCACTCTGCATGTTACATACTCCTCACCCCTGCACTCTGCATGTTACATACTCCTCACCCCTGCACTCTGCATGTTACATACTCCTCACCCCTGCACTCTGCATGTTACATACTCCTCACCCCTGCACTCTGCATGTTACATACTCCTCACCCCTGCACTCTGCATGTTACATACTCCTCACCCCTGCACTCTGCATGTTACATACTCCTCACCCCTGCATGTTACATACTCCTGACCCCTGCACTCTGCATGTTACATACTCCTCACCCCTGCACTCTGCATGTTACATACTCCTGACCCCTGCACTCTGCATGTTACATACTCCTCACCCCTGCACTCTGCATGTTACATACTCCTCACCCCTGCACTCTGCATGTTACATACTCCTCACCCCTGCACTCTGCATGTTACATACTCCTGACCCCTGCACTCTGCATGTTACATACTCCTCACCCCTGCACTCTGCATGTTACATACTCCTGACCCCTGCACTCTGCATGTTACATACTCCTCACCCCTGCACTCTGCATGTTACATACTCCTGACCCCTGCACTCTGCATGTTACATACTCCTCACCCCTGCACTCTGCATGTTACATACTCCTCACCCCTGCACTCTGCATGTTACATACTCCTCACCCCTGCACTCTGCATGTTACATACTCCTGACCCCTGCACTCTGCATGTTACATACTCCTCACCCCTGCACTCTGCATGTTACATACTCCTGACCCCTGCACTCTGCATGTTACATACTCCTCACCCCTGCACTCTGTATGTCATATACCATTGACCCCTGCACTCTGTATCTTACATACCGCTGCATGTCATATACTATTGACCCCCTGCAGTCTGTATGTTTGATACTCCTGACCCCTGCACTCTGTATGTTACATACTCTCGACCCCTGCACTCTGTATGTCATATACCATTGACCCCTGCACTCTGTATCTTACATACCCCTGCATGTCATATACTATTGACCCCCTGCACTCTGTATGTTTGATACTCCTGACCCCTGCATTCTGTATGTGACATACTCCTGACCCCTGAACTCTGTATGTTACATACCCCTGAACTCTGTATGTTTAATAATCCTGACCCCTGCATTCTGTATGTGACATACTCCTGACCCCTAAACTCTGTATGTTTCATACTCCTGACCCCTCCATTCTGTATGTGACATACTCCTGACCCCTGAACTCTGTATGTGACATACTCCTGACCCCTGCATTCTGTATGTGACATACTCCTTACCCCTGAACTCTGTATGTGACATATTCCTGAACTCTGTATGTTTCATACTCCTGACCCCTGCATTCTGTATGTGACATACTCCTGACCCCTGAACCCTGTATGTTACACACTCCTGACCCCTGCACTCTGTAGGTTACATACTCCTGACCCCTGAACTCTGTATGTTACATACCCCTGAACTCTGTATGTTTCATACTCCTGACCCCTGCATTCTGTATGTGACATACTCCTGACCCCTGAACTCTGTATGTTTCATACTCCTGAACTCTGTATGTTTCATACTCCTGACCCCTGCATTCTGTATGTGACATACTCCTGACCCCTGAACTCTGTATGTTTCATACTCCTGAACTCTGTATGTTTCATACTCCTGACCCCTGCATTCTGTATGCTTGACATACATGTATTGACATGTATCTGTGACATACTCCTGACCCCCGTACATTACACACTCCTGACTCCTGCACTCAGGAAGTACATGTTTGAAGCCCTCCGCAAGGGGTGGAAGGCCCTTTCAGGTATGCCGTGGGGCCCTTTAATTTCTAACTGCAGCCTTGCCTCTGGCAATTGTTTTTCAGCTTTAGTAATTCATGTTCCCTTTAGTAAATCCACGTTA
>NW_017309640.1:20330-23271 GCF_000935625.1 Nanorana parkeri
GGGGTAGATTTGTGTCATGTCCCCCATATCTGTCTTATAGACCATCCATTGTGCTCTGTGAATATTTACACAGTCAGACTTTCCTGTAAATTATATTTTTGTTTGCCTATCACAGTGTCCACGGGCTGTCACATGGGGGGCGGGCCAAAGTCTATGCAAATACCGACTTTTAGAAGTCATTGCAGCCGCTGTACTGACACCCTTTGATGTCAGATCTGTCGGAATGCTTCGCGTCTATGTGATCTGTAGAGGTTTGCAGCGGAACTCCGGCCAAAGTGTCATTTTGAGTCGGATGATTTTATATTGCTGTGTCCCTTTCCCTTCACTTCCTGTCTCAGAGGAATGCCACCAGAACAGGAAGTGAGAGGAAATAGCCCAGACAGCAATGCAAACTTGGCTGGTGAAGTGTGTCGCCCTCCCCCCGGCTCATTTGCTGAGTAAAGGACCAGAATCCGGGGATGACAGGCACAAGATGGGCACCTGCTAGGGGCCCCAGCAAGCAATAAAGAGGACCTGTCAGCAGAACTAGCAAACACTTATCTATCTGCAGACTCAGCCAGTCCCCGGGACCGCAGAGGAGCAGCTGAAAGTTCAGCTCAGAAACCTTCCCGGACTTTATATGAATACGGAATCGTTTCTGAACTCCAGAAGTTCCAGCCGGCAGAGAAGTTTCAGAATGCTCCGCGGGTGTTTGTGGCCCTGGCTGTCCCCAGCTGAGGTGACAATGGCCCCACTGTTCTCCCGCACACACAGGAATCTCCGGAATCCTATCTGACATGCGTGGGAAAATGTATGGATCAGTCCGCCTCCAACCCTCCTGAGCTTTGTACTTCCATTGTGCCGAGGAACTCCAGACACAAATGTCATCAAGATGTTTACCCCTCAGACCCATCGCACTGCCGCCATGACAGCCGTTCCCCGTCATTTCCCAGAATCCCCTGTGACTGCAAACATGGCGCCGTGATGAAGGGGAGTCCGGGGGCATTATCAGGGGTAAGGGGTAATATAAAGGGGAAAGGAGGGGAGTCCGGGGCATTATCAGGGGTAAGGGGTAATATAAAGGGGAGAGGAGGGGAGTCCGGGGACATTATCGGGGGTAAGGGATAATATAAAGGGGAGGGGAGTCCGGGGACATTATCAGGGGTAAGGGGTAATATAAAGGGGATAGGAGGGGAGTCCGGGGACATTATCAGGGGTAAGGGGTAATATAAAGGGGAGAGGAGGGGAGTCCGGGGACATTATCAGGGGTAAGGGGTAATATAAAGGGGAGAGGAGGGGAGTCCGGGGACATTATCAGGGGTAAGGGGTAATATAAAGGGGATAGGAGGGGAGTCCGGGGACATTATCAGGGGTAAGGGGTAATATAAAGGGGATAGGAGGGGAGTCCGGGGACATTATCAGGGGTAAGGGGTAATATAAAGGGGATAGGAGGGGAGTCCGGGGACATTATCAGGGGTAAGGGGTAATATAAAGGGGATAGGAGGGGAGTCCGGGGGCATTATCAGGGGTAAGGGGTAATATAAAGGGGATAGGAGGGGAGTCCGGGGACATTATCAGGGGTAAGGGGTAATATAAAGGGGATAGGAGGGGAGTCCGGGGACATTATCAGGGGTAAGGGGTAATATAAAGGGGAGAGGAGGGGAGTCCGGGGACATTATCAGGGGTAATATAAAGGGGAGAGGAGGGGAGTCCGGGGCATTATCAGGGGTAATATTAAGGGGAGAGGGTGCTTGGTCCGGTCTGATGAGTATTTGTGTGCGCGGTGCGTGCCGTGGCAGAAGTCTCTCACACCGCGTGGTTGGGCGCAGTATGTGATACCTGTATACGCCGTATACCGTCAGAGGCAGTAGTGCAGATTTCGCCTCCTCCCATTGGCTGGGATGTGAGGGAAGGACGGACATTGGGGGGGCGGGGGGGATGTCTTCTCTATACGGTTGTCTGTGTGGCGTGCGCTCTGCGCGGCTCCTCCGCTGCGTCTTCTCTGTCAACAAACAGCAATAAAAGTGAATGAAGCGCTCCTTTGTGTTCGTTCCTCTGAAGATCGCGGCGCAGACACGCAGCCTGTCATTTTCATCTGTTTAATAAGATGGGCCAGGCGGGCCTGCTGGAACCTGCGGCCAGCGAGCGCCTGCACTGCGTGGGCGTCGAGGATAAAGAGGGACTCCGCTAGGCACCACTCTCAGGCGTACTACATGGCCAGCTGCGACATCCTCCGTGATCTCTCCAATCAGCCGCGCGAGCTCCATAAAAATCCCGACTCTATCGTTGTAAATTCCATACAAAGTATCCCCCACCATAGTGTCTCTCCCACTCCGTGCCGCTCACGCGTTTCACCTCCTGGGCTTAAAGGAGAACTATGAGGGGGGGGAGGGGCTTGTCACTCACCTCATAGTTCGGGGCGACGTGTGACAATGAGACTGTCACAGGTCGGCTCAGTAGATCGGGAGGTGAGAGAACACATACCGGGCTCGCTCACCTCTCGATCCTGTCACTGCTCTCTGCCGTGACAGGGGGAGGGCTGGATTCCCCTCTCCCCCAGCGCTGACTGGCGGAACGGACGGGGGAGGGTACAGCTGGCTCTGTCTCTAGATAGGCTGAGGCAGCTGTCACTCACGCAGCTGGGCGGATCCAGACAGTAATGTCGGAATCCGCTCCGGCTGCGGCGTCTCAGTACCGCGAGCTGTAGCCTGCCATATACTGAGCCTGGGGTGACGGGAGGACGCTAGTTTGTGTGTCCTCCCGTTACCCTGAGGAGACCTATGGGGAGAAGCCCTGACCTCGGAGTTCTCCTTTAATCATAGAGGTCTGTAATCACATGACACCTTATGGGCTCCCCATGTCTGTAACAATTAGGATTATGGGGGGAAGTCCGATTGTTTCCATCTCCTCAGCAGTTGTGTGTTTGATACATTGTTACCGAGAACGCCAGATTTCTGGGTTG
>NW_017309640.1:26007-27040 GCF_000935625.1 Nanorana parkeri
GTGTGGCGTGCGCTCTGCGCGGCTCCTCCGCTGCGTCTTCTCTGTCAACAAACAGCAATAAAAGTGAATGAAGCGCTCCTTTGTGTTCGTTCCTCTGAAGATCGCGGCGCAGACACGCAGCCTGTCATTTTCATCTGTTTAATAAGATGGGCCAGGCGGGCCTGCTGGAACCTGCGGCCAGCGAGCGCCTGCACTGCGTGGGCGTCGAGGATAAAGAGGGACTCCGCTAGGCACCACTCTCAGGCGTACTACATGGCCAGCTGCGACATCCTCCGTGATCTCTCCAATCAGCCGCGCGAGCTCCATAAAAATCCCGACTCTATCGTTGTAAATTCCATACAAAGTATCCCCCACCATAGTGTCTCTCCCACTCCGTGCCGCTCACGCGTTTCACCTCCTGGGCTTAAAGGAGAACTATGAGGGGGGGGAGGGGCTTGTCACTCACCTCATAGTTCGGGGCGACGTGTGACAATGAGACTGTCACAGGTCGGCTCAGTAGATCGGGAGGTGAGAGAACACATACCGGGCTCGCTCACCTCTCGATCCTGTCACTGCTCTCTGCCGTGACAGGGGGAGGGCTGGATTCCCCTCTCCCCCAGCGCTGACTGGCGGAACGGACGGGGGAGGGTACAGCTGGCTCTGTCTCTAGATAGGCTGAGGCAGCTGTCACTCACGCAGCTGGGCGGATCCAGACAGTAATGTCGGAATCCGCTCCGGCTGCGGCGTCTCAGTACCGCGAGCTGTAGCCTGCCATATACTGAGCCTGGGGTGACGGGAGGACGCTAGTTTGTGTGTCCTCCCGTTACCCTGAGGAGACCTATGGGGAGAAGCCCTGACCTCGGAGTTCTCCTTTAATCATAGAGGTCTGTAATCACATGACACCTTATGGGCTCCCCATGTCTGTAACAATTAGGATTATGGGGGGAAGTCCGATTGTTTCCATCTCCTCAGCAGTTGTGTGTTTGATACATTGTTACCGAGAACGCCAGATTTCTGGGTTGTGGTCTGAAATTTTGCATCCCTCGCTCCTCCC
>NW_017309640.1:27125-29010 GCF_000935625.1 Nanorana parkeri
ACACACTGATAATACCTTGTAGGGTGTCTTTAAATGCTGGGAGTTGTAGTTCTCTCTAGGTTATTGAAGTGCAGGCTGCCTACTTGCTAGGAGTTGTAGTTGTCTTGGTTGGAGGATGTTTGCCCAAATTCAACTGCAAATAGAACTTTTGATGACTTCTGTGGAATGTTTCCTCTCCATGGCGGCATCTTTAGTACTTCGTAGTAGAGCTCCGTCTGTGAGCGCGATGTGCAGCCCGACACCGGCTCCTGGGAGCGTTCCTCGAGAACCTCAGTGACTACAAGCGCGGTGCCGCGATAGGTTGTCACCTGCGCGATAAGTCCGTCCGTGGACATTTCCCGGCTACTAAATATTCCGCCGCGGTCGCCTGTTACTGGGATTATAACAAAGTGGAAGCGACCGGGAACAACAGCAACTCAGCCAGGAAGTGGTCGGCCGCGTCACATGACAGGGCGGGGTCGGCGCGTGCTGAAGCGCACAGCGCGCAGAAGTCGCCGACTGTCTGCAGAGCCAATAGCTACAGACCTCCAAACTCCATGCGGCCGTCAGATCGGCACAACAACAGTGCGTAGAGAGCGTCATGGAATGGGATATGTGCGTGTAAAGGCGTCCCAATACTAATGGCTATATAGTGTGTATATATATGTCGGTGTATGGGGTATATATTATAGATATCGGTGTATGAGGTATATATCTGTGTATTGGGTATATGTTGCATATATATCGGTGTTAGGGGTATATATCAGTGTATGGGGTATATATCAGTGTATGGGGTATATGTTACATATATATCGGTGTTAGGGGTATATATGATAGATATTGGTGTATATGGGTACATGTTATACACTGTGACGAGATTTTTGTACATGTTATACACTGTGAGGAGATTTTAGAAGACATCGGAGGAAGCCACCTGTAGGCCTCAGGCCTCCACAGTAGGTTTGTTTAGTTTTGGGTGTAGTGAGGCTTGGTGGGGGGGGTCACATGACCCCTTCCCCAGTTCTCCCTGTGAGGTAGCCATGACAACCCCTCAGAATCCTCGCAGAGGCCTGATTGCCGTAAAGTGACTTTATGACGGTTATCATAGTTTACCGCAGGTAGGAATGGGCCCGTCCCTGAGCCCCGCCCACTCCCTGGCCGTCCGTAGAGAACCTCTAAGGATCTCGGTGAGAAAATTCCTTCGGAGCGCTTCGGGCTCTCCTCATATACCCGCCGATAGGCCAAACCCCTCCCACTGCGCACACAGCCCCGCCTCCTTCTCCGGTCAGAGGCTGATCGAGCAGTGCCGGTGGGAAGGTAGGCGTGTCAGGGGAGGGGCGGAGCAGGCGGGCTGAGCGGACGGATCCAGCTGATGGCAGAGTGAGGGGGGAGTTCGGCCTGACACTGAGGAGGAGAGAGGAGAGCCGAGGAGAGAGCGGAGACCCACCGTGGAGAGGTGAGAGAAGAGCCGGAGACAGAGAGGGGACACCCCGGGGTAGGGGAGAGCGGCCTGTGTGTGTATCCGTCCTCTCCGGGGTGCAGTGTGTGAGGGGAACGGGGTTGCTGTGTGGAGAGGCCCCGACATTGTAGACGTTGTATATACAGAGAGCCCGCCGTATACCGGGGTATATACCATGTGAGCTGTGACGTCCCCACATCTGTATCGTGTACATAGAGGCGATCGATCAGAATCTGGAGCTGTTTTCCATGGCAACCAATCCGCTTCTCTCAGATTCTTTAGTGAAGCTTTAAAAAATGAACAGAATTGTGTGCTATGGACCCCCCATCCCCCCCACAGACACCTGACTGGCTGATGGCCTCCATTGGCCGGCCGTTCTGACACTTGTAGTTCCTGCGGGTGGATTGTTTGGCTCTGGCTGGGGTGTACCGGGGCAGATTCCTGGGG
>NW_017309640.1:29050-31289 GCF_000935625.1 Nanorana parkeri
CTCGTTCTCTATACTCCGCCATCCACAGATCAGATGCTGAAGTGTTACAGGAGATCCATCGAGCGGAGTTCCCCTTTAATCGGCATGTTGCGGGATGTCGGCTGATTGGCTGCTTTCCCACGTAGTATGTGCGGCGCGTGCGTGCCGTGCGTTGCCGATCCTCCTCTAGCGCCGTGTCACGGATGGAGAGGTGGTTTCAGGAAGTTGACTTCTCGCCACATCCTGTGTCCCCGCCAAGAACCATCCGCTCTGTGCGTACAGCTCACCGCACCGCCGCGCAGCACTGACCGGAGGAGGACGTCTGTAGCAGGATTCCTCAGGCAACGTTGTGCTGGGGGCGGGTTCTGGTCCCCATCCATCCTGCCTTCACAAAAAACTGCTTCGTCCTGCTGTGCTGCACCCCATCCCCCCACCACCACCACCATCTCCTCTTCTGTAATGACTTCTGCAGAACAATAGTGTTTTGTCTGAACGTTTCCTCTGCTCCCCCCGGAGGTCAGGAGGCGACCTGTCGTCTCTGTCTGTAGCAACCAATCAGAATGTTCCTTTCATTATCTATTCTGCATTGTGAGGCGACATCTGATTGGACAATACCAACTCGCACAGCCCGTGGTGGTGGTGGTACTACAATTTCTTGCCGGCAGAGCATGCTGGGAGATGTAGTTCCTTGGCAGCTGGTGGGGGGATGGGCAGCAAAAAGTTATCATTTTCTAGCTAAGCGAGGGGCGGAGTCAGGCCGACGTATCTCCTCATTGGCCCCGATCTGATGGAGCCGTGCGTCACTAAACATCTTCCCACGCGTCCATCCACCGCTCAGTGAGTGTGAAAATCACTCCGCCCACTGGTCCCGCCCACACAGTGACATCATTGCAGCCTCTTCTTCCATGATTCTGTGTGGGCGGGACCATAGAGGTCTGCGTTTTGATAGGTTTGGGTTCTAGGCCTATCAGAAGCTGAGTAGAGGGGAACCTGTCAGGAGGCGGTGGATTGGGCGCTGTGATCGGAGTGCCGGCCTCGTCCCCCCCCCCCCCCCCCCGCGGGCCCGTTGCAGGAGAAAAACAAATATATTTTGTGAATGGCAATACACTACACACTCCCAGGTCTGAAGAGCAGGGATAGAGTGAGACATAACCCTTTTGGCCCATCGCCTAGAAGGGCAAATCTGTCAATGTCCAACCTTGACCGAGCACGAAGAGATCTGTTGCAGGGGAATCCTGCTTTAAAATATAAAAGCTTCTATTGAATGGCAGTCTGAGTCCTTGACTGTGAGTGTTTTTTGTCTGTATATTGATGACAGTGTCCAGGCTGAAATAAGTCTGTAGTTGTGGACACAGGCTGCTATATCCTGGTTGGACCAACAAAACTCACATCATATAAACACAGCAGTATTAAGGTGGAAGTTCTGTAAAATGAGCACACATCATACCCCAATGTCCACTTGTTGAAAGGATGAGCTGGAAGTAACACTAAACTCAGGAGTTAAAGTGATATTGAAGCCTCCTTTTTTTAAAAATGTGTCCAACAAGGAGACCCACCTTTGCTGGAGGCTGTTGCTATTTTTCTTTAAAAGCTGTTAATTCCTCGTTTTCTAGTGGGTCCCCGCAGCAACCTCCCCCCCCCCCCCCCCTCCCCGGGCTCTGTGAAATGTCAGCGCCGGCTGATCTCTGCCCTCCATCTATATTCGGATCATAAACATGTTAGCATTGCGCACAGTGCGGGCCGGCGGCGCCTCCTGACATTCCTCCCGTCTCTCCTGTAACCCCTCGCTGACCCGATAACAATGAGCGCCGCCCAGACTCGTGTCCCCGCGTGTGTGACCGCGCCCTGAGCGTGGGCCTGTCATTCCGGGGTCCCCCCCTGCTGCCACTGTATCATCAATGTGCATCATATGACAAGGAGGCGGAGTCACTCATGGTCTGTCCACACCTCCTCCATGGTTACTTTTTGAGACTCCCATTTTCTAGGCCGGGAATTTGTTGTGAGAACGCAGCGGCGGAATCGGAAACACTTCCACTAAAGTGCCACAAACACCCGAAGCCAAGACCAGTTCATCGGGATGTAAGCTCCTCCCATCACATTGGGGGGCAGTGGCAAGAATGTCCAATCTCTTTGGGCCTGGCCCCGCCTCTTTGGTCATTGCTCCGCCTCTCTGTGGGCCATGTGCTGCCTGTTGTAGAACGATATTGGAAGGGTGGTCTGTGTGGTACGTTGAGTCCTTCTCGAAGGTTTAGTTCTATTC
>NW_017309640.1:31404-33555 GCF_000935625.1 Nanorana parkeri
GCCTCCATGCATTCGCTGTTCTCAGAACTTAAAGAGCCCGTGGCCCCCGCAACCGGCATCCCGGACAGCTCCACCATGGTGGGCCGCGTCTTCAGGATTGCCATCCCGGCCCACCTGCGCCCATCCGGGAGGGAGGAAGTGAAGGTGAGGGAATTATCTTTGTCGGTGATCGGGGACTCTCCTGCCGGGATTGGTGGGCTCGTGTGAAGTGCAGGATGAGCACAACAGTCAGGAAACGATATTTTTACCCTTCTTGGGGCCCTGTAGAGCCCGGGTCCTTGTTCTGGGGCACGGGAACCTTTCACACGGAGTCTGTTGGGCATGCTGAGCGGTTTAATCTCCTCCTCTATAATGGCCACACCGTTCTGGGGATCGGGGTGATGGGTCGGTTCCGGGGTGATGGGTGGGTTCTGGGGATCGGGCTGATGTGTTGGTACCGGGGATCGGCTTTGGAAGGCCTCTCCGGTGTGGGGATCGGGGTGATGGGTCGGTTCCGGGGATCGGGGTGATGGGTCGGTTCCGGGGTGATGGGTGGGTTCTGGGGATCGGGCTGATGTGTTGGTACCGGGGATCGGCTTTGGAAGGCCTCTCCGGTGTGGGGATCGGGGTGATGGGTCGGTTCCGGGGATCGGGGTGATGGGTCGGTTCCGGGGTGATGGGTGGGTTCTAGGGGGTCGGGGTGAGGGGTCGGGATCGGGGGGAAGGCCTCTCCGGTGTGGGGATCGGGGATCTGGGTCGGTTTCGGGGATCTGGGTCGGTTTCGGGGATCGGGGTGATGGGTCGGTGTCGGGGGGAAGGCCTCTCTGGTGTGGGGATCTGGGTGGTGGGTCGGTTGCGGGGATCTGGGTGATGGGTCGGTTCCGGGGATCGGGGTGATGGGTCGGTGTCGGGGGGAAGGCCTCTCCGGTGTGGGGATCTGGGTGATGGGTCGGTTTCGGGGATCTGGGTGATGGGTCGGTTCCGGGGATCGGGGTGATGGGTCGGTGTCGGGGGGAAGGCCTCTCCGGTGTGGGGATCTGGGTGATGGGTCGGTTTCGGGGATCTGGGTGATGGGTCGGTTCCGGGGATCGGGGTGATGGGTCGGTGTCGGGGGGAAGGCCTCTCCGGTGTGGGGATCTGGGTGATGGGTCGGTTCCGGGGATCTGGGTGATGGGTCGGTTCCGGGGATCGGGGTGATGGGTCGGTGTCGGGGGGAAGGCCTCTCCGGTGTGGGGATCTGGGTGATGGGTCGGTTTCGGGGATCTGGGTGATGGGTCGGTTCCGGGGATCGGGGTGATGGGTCGGTGTCGGGGGGAAGGCCTCTCCGGTGTGGGGATCTGGGTGATGGGTCGGTTTCGGGGATCTGGGTGATGGGTCGGTTCCGGGGATCGGGGTGATGGGTCGGTGTCGGGGGGAAGGCCTCTCCGGTGTGGGGATCTGGGTGATGGGTCGGTTTCGGGGATCTGGGTGATGGGTCGGTTCCGGGGATCGGGGTGATGGGTCGGTGTCGGGGGGAAGGCCTCTCCGGTGTGGGGATCTGGGTGATGGGTCGGTTCCGGGGATCTGGGTGATGGGTCGGTTCCGGGGATCGGGGTGATGGGTCGGTGTCGGGGGGAAGGCCTCTCCGGTGTGGGGATCTGGGTGATGGGTCGGTTTCGGGGATCTGGGTGATGGGTCGGTTCCGGGGATCGGGGTGATGGGTCGGTGTCGGGGGGAAGGCCTCTCCGGTGTGGGGATCTGGGTGATGGGTCGGTTTCGGGGATCTGGGTGATGGGTCGGTTCCGGGGATCTGGGTGATGGGTCGGTGTCGGGGGGAAGGCCTCTCCGGTGTTCCTCACGTGGTGGCGTCTCTGCAGCTTCATCTTTGATGAAGCCGATGATACTTTGGGGCGGGCTCTCCTCCTCCGTGCCAAGTATTGCGCTATGTTTCCGATGGCGGCGGCACGCTTCTACACATACAATGTAAACGGCTCTTCACATGCACGCCAGGGGCCCCCTGGACAGGTACATACACGCTCGGAGGTACGCCGGATGGCGGGCGGCTCGGAAACGCTTCTGTTGGCAGCTTTTGTGTCTGAACAATCGGCTGTAATTCTATCCGAGCGCCAAATCTTCCCGATAAAAGGCTTTTTGTCTGTTAAACATAAAATACGACTTTCCCAGCTGTGCTCA
>NW_017309640.1:33805-37496 GCF_000935625.1 Nanorana parkeri
CCCCCACCCCCCCCCGGTATCCCTCTTCCCCGACCGTCCCCCGGTATCCCTCTTCACCGACCGTCCCCCGGTATCCCTCTTCACCGACCGTCCCCCGGTATCCCTCTTCACCGACCGTCCCCCGGTATCCCTCTTCACCGACCGTCCCCCGGTATCCCTCTTCACCGACCGTCCCCCGGTATCCCTCTTCACCGACCGTCCCCCGGTATCCCTCTTCACCGACCGTCCCCCGGTATCCCTCTTCACCGACCGTCCCCCGGTATCCCTCTTCACCGACCGTCCCCCGGTATCCCTCTTCACCGACCGTCCCCCGGTATCCCTCTTCACCGACCGTCCCCCGGTATCCCTCTTCACCGACCGTCCCCCGGTATCCCTCTTCACCGACCGTCCCCCGGTATCCCTCTTCACCGACCGTCCCCCGGTATCCCTCTTCACCGACCGTCCCCCGGTATCCCTCTTCACCGACCGTCCCCCGGTATCCCTCTTCACCGACCGTCCCCCGGTATCCCTCTTCACCGACCGTCCCCCGGTATCCCTCTTCACCGACCGTCCCCCGGTATCCCTCTTCACCGACCGTCCCCCGGTATCCCTCTTCACCGACCGTCCCCCGGTATCCCTCTTCACCGACCGTCCCCCGGTATCCCTCTTCACCGACCGTCCCCCGGTATCCCTCTTCACCGACCGTCCCCCGGTATCCCTCTTCACCGACCGTCCCCCGGTATCCCTCTTCACCGACCGTCCCCCGGTATCCCTCTTCACCGACCGTCCCCCGGTATCCCTCTTCACCGACCGTCCCCCGGTATCCCTCTTCACCGACCGTCCCCCGGTATCCCTCTTCACCGACCGTCCCCCGGTATCCCTCTTCACCGACCGTCCCCCGGTATCCCTCTTCACCGACCGTCCCCCGGTATCCCTCTTCACCGACCGTCCCCCGGTATCCCTCTTCACCGACCGTCCCCCGGTATCCCTCTTCACCGACCGTCCCCCGGTATCCCTCTTCACCGACCGTCCCCCGGTATCCCTCTTCACCGACCGTCCCCCGGTATCCCTCTTCACCGACCGTCCCCCGGTATCCCTCTTCACCGACCGTCCCCCGGTATCCCTCTTCACCGACCGTCCCCCGGTATCCCTCTTCACCGACCGTCCCCCGGTATCCCTCTTCACCGACCGTCCCCCGGTATCCCTCTTCACCGACCGTCCCCCGGTATCCCTCTTCACCGACCGTCCCCCGGTATCCCTCTTCACCGACCGTCCCCCGGTATCCCTCTTCACCGACCGTCCCCCGGTATCCCTCTTCACCGACCGTCCCCCGGTATCCCTCTTCACCGACCGTCCCCCGGTATCCCTCTTCACCGACCGTCCCCCGGTATCCCTCTTCACCGACCGTCCCCCGGTATCCCTCTTCACCGACCGTCCCCCGGTATCCCTCTTCACCGACCGTCCCCCGGTATCCCTCTTCACCGACCGTCCCCCGGTATCCCTCTTCACCGACCGTCCCCCGGTATCCCTCTTCACCGACCGTCCCCCGGTATCCCTCTTCACCGACCGTCCCCCGGTATCCCTCTTCACCGACCGTCCCCCGGTATCCCTCTTCACCGACCGTCCCCCGGTATCCCTCTTCACCGACCGTCCCCCGGTATCCCTCTTCACCGACCGTCCCCCGGTATCCCTCTTCACCGACCGTCCCCCGGTATCCCTCTTCACCGACCGTCCCCCGGTATCCCTCTTCACCGACCGTCCCCCGGTATCCCTCTTCACCGACCGTCCCCCGGTATCCCTCTTCACCGACCGTCCCCCGGTATCCCTCTTCACCGACCGTCCCCCGGTATCCCTCTTCACCGACCGTCCCCCGGTATCCCTCTTCACCGACCGTCCCCCGGTATCCCTCTTCACCGACCGTCCCCCGGTATCCCTCTTCACCGACCGTCCCCCGGTATCCCTCTTCACCGACCGTCCCCCGGTATCCCTCTTCACCGACCGTCCCCCGGTATCCCTCTTCACCGACCGTCCCCCGGTATCCCTCTTCACCGACCGTCCCCCGGTATCCCTCTTCACCGACCGTCCCCCGGTATCCCTCTTCACCGACCGTCCCCCGGTATCCCTCTTCACCGACCGTCCCCCGGTATCCCTCTTCACCGACCGTCCCCCGGTATCCCTCTTCACCGACCGTCCCCCGGTATCCCTCTTCACCGACCGTCCCCCGGTATCCCTCTTCACCGACCGTCCCCCGGTATCCCTCTTCACCGACCGTCCCCCGGTATCCCTCTTCACCGACCGTCCCCCGGTATCCCTCTTCACCGACCGTCCCCCGGTATCCCTCTTCACCGACCGTCCCCCGGTATCCCTCTTCACCGACCGTCCCCCGGTATCCCTCTTCACCGACCGTCCCCCGGTATCCCTCTTCACCGACCGTCCCCCGGTATCCCTCTTCACCGACCGTCCCCCGGTATCCCTCTTCACCGACCGTCCCCCGGTATCCCTCTTCACCGACCGTCCCCCGGTATCCCTCTTCACCGACCGTCCCCCGGTATCCCTCTTCACCGACCGTCCCCCGGTATCCCTCTTCACCGACCGTCCCCCGGTATCCCTCTTCACCGACCGTCCCCCGGTATCCCTCTTCACCGACCGTCCCCCGGTATCCCTCTTCACCGACCGTCCCCCGGTATCCCTCTTCACCGACCGTCCCCCGGTATCCCTCTTCACCGACCGTCCCCCGGTATCCCTCTTCACCGACCGTCCCCCGGTATCCCTCTTCACCGACCGTCCCCCGGTATCCCTCTTCACCGACCGTCCCCCGGTATCCCTCTTCACCGACCGTCCCCCGGTATCCCTCTTCACCGACCGTCCCCCGGTATCCCTCTTCACCGACCGTCCCCCGGTATCCCTCTTCACCGACCGTCCCCCGGTATCCCTCTTCACCGACCGTCCCCCGGTATCCCTCTTCACCGACCGTCCCCCGGTATCCCTCTTCACCGACCGTCCCCCGGTATCCCTCTTCACCGACCGTCCCCCGGTATCCCTCTTCACCGACCGTCCCCCGGTATCCCTCTTCACCGACCGTCCCCCGGTATCCCTCTTCACCGACCGTCCCCCGGTATCCCTCTTCACCGACCGTCCCCCGGTATCCCTCTTCACCGACCGTCCCCCGGTATCCCTCTTCACCGACCGTCCCCCGGTATCCCTCTTCACCGACCGTCCCCCGGTATCCCTCTTCACCGACCGTCCCCCGGTATACGTCCTAATTACTGCCATTGTCAGTGCTGGAATGTGGTGAGAACTTCTCCTCCACCATCTTCTTCTGTGACAATCCCCCGGTATCCCTCTTCACCGACCGTCCCCCGGTATCCCTCTTCACCGACCGTCCCCCGGTATCCATCTACGCCACACTGCCCACGTCCACCATTATTTGTCCGGTTCACATTGAGACCCACTCCTCTGCTCTCCTCCATTGCACAGCCCACGTCCTCTCATATCCATCCTCGCTCTTCGTCTGTCTCCTCCGCAGCCTCGGAGTGCTTATTACCTCTCGTAGATTTCCCAGCCTGCTGGACAACGTCTGTGTGCGGTCCTTCCCGGCGCTCGCAGGTTTGGGGAGAATTTGTAGCCGCAGATTTTGGTTTCCAGAGACGACTTTCTGTCAGTGTTCTGTGCGGAGGGTGTGACGTATGTCTGTTATAAACTCTCCAACTTC
>NW_017309640.1:37594-37820 GCF_000935625.1 Nanorana parkeri
GCCTTTATCTGCCCCGAGAAGAGATCTGATTACAGGAAGACAAGCCCCTCCCCTCACCCCGGGACAAGCTGACCGTACACTGTCATACAGCCCTGTGTGGGGGAATCTACCTGACAGCAGCGGGTGTACCAGTGTCAGTGATCGGCTGCAGTCACTCTTCTCCCGAGGATTTTGGGAACGGCTCCTTTGCCCAAAATTGAAAAAAAAAATTATATTTTGCAGAATG
>NW_017309640.1:37907-38271 GCF_000935625.1 Nanorana parkeri
TGCAGTGCTGGGGGGGAGGGGCTTCTTATAAAGATGATTTTATTGTGTTTTGGAAGTCTGTCCTGGTTGCCTCCATGCTCATGCTTGTTGCTATGGCAGCAGTAGGAGGTTAGGTTGTGGGTGAGTTGGGAGAAATGTCTTCAGCTGCCTTTTAGAACATCACTGTGCAACCAAACTTACTCCACCTACACTTACATTGGCCGTATGTAAAAGGGGGTTGGCTTAACGAGGGGGCGGGGCTTCATAGGTATATCAGGTAAGACTATTGTATAGAGCTGACCATGGCCCCTTCCATAGTCCAGAACCTTCATAGCTGGGTACAGTCAGCACCGGCCTCACCTCCGGGAATCATCCTGCACCCTTT
>NW_017309640.1:39682-40433 GCF_000935625.1 Nanorana parkeri
GCCGTGCTGTAAGTGGAGCCGGCGGTCTGTTATCTCGGAAAGGTCAGCATTGTATGTACACTAAATATACTTCAATCCCTCAGCCTGGTGTCAGGTTCATCGGCTAAAAATACCGGTGACACTGGACCCGGTCCAAGCTGCATGAGGAGCGCAGGGTTCTGGGTTGTCCGGTGTGGGGGGGCTGACTGATGATTGGATCCTCCGGGCCGGTGTAAGACGAGGCTCCGTGGGCTGAGGTCAGGAGGGCCCATCGTATGGCTTGTATCACTCCTGTCATTGGCTGCCCTTGCAGTACCGGGGTCCTAGGTTCATGTACAGCCGTGGGGGCGTCCCTTACGGAAGGGTTCATTGGCCGCGGGGGGACACGGTATGGGGACACCAGATGGTTCAGTCCTTGGATGGGTTTGGTGGTGTTCAGGATCTCTATAGTAATAGACCGGCCGCACTCCCAGCATGCTCTGCTTCCTTAGAGGCGCTGCAATGGCAGTATGAGACATTGCAGCGGCCGCTTCCTCCCGCGGGGCCCCATGTCAGCAATTTACTGACGGCTGTCGCTTCCCCTTTAAGTTCCCGTCTTTGCAGCGCTGTCAGTCACGCGGAGCCGCGATCAATAACGCTCTCGCCATAATCACCTTTCGTTACGACAATCAATATTTTTTAATAACATTTCTCTGTTAGTAAATCAGACACTCGGCGCTGCGAATGGATTTCTAGGAGTTTAATTGGTCGCTCCCCCTCCCACTCGCCCCCC
>NW_017309640.1:41647-42128 GCF_000935625.1 Nanorana parkeri
GTCCAGCGTCTATCTCCCGGCTCCGGACTGCCGCGTCCCTCGCTGAGCATCATGGGAGATTTATCTATGGAGATCTATAGGACGCCTGAGCGCCGCAAACCCCTGCACGCATCCGAGGCGCTGCGTGCGTCTAACGCCCACCGTGATCGGCGCCGCTCTTGTCCTGCCGTCCTCTCTCGCAGTTAGTCACTGTGCTCATCCTTCCAAATATAGGCCGCCGCGTACAGTGCCGAGCGTCCTAAAAATAGAAATTCACCCGCTATGAAATATCCCTCCGTGCTCCATCCCCCCCGGATTCCTGGACGGAAAGGAACGCACTCCAGTTACTAGCAGCATGCGTCCCACAAACGTTCTCTGATGAATGGAATCGTTTTATGTAAACGGCCCGAAACGCGTCGCTTCCGATTCTTCTATCGACTGGAAGTCTCACGCTGCCGTCTGCATCGGAGGAGGCGTCCGTCATTCAGTGTGACTCTCCACC
>NW_017309640.1:42760-46345 GCF_000935625.1 Nanorana parkeri
GGGGGAGGGGACATTAGAGTGTAAGCTCCTCTGTACAGAGACTGATGTGACTGGGGGGGGGGGAGGGGACATTAGAGTGTAAGCTCCTCTGGTGTAGAAAGTGCTTGGACTGGTTCACATTTTCACTCGTGTTTTCTGACTTTCAGATCTCGGAGACCGGGAAGGAGACTTTGCCGTTGTGGTTACACCGGGACGGTGACGTGTTGGAGGGACTTCCCCTGGAGGGTGATAAAGGGATGTATGAAATTTCTGTGACAACGTTTTTGGTGGCAGAAAATGGAAGTGCCGTACTGCAGGCTACAGACGTCTTCTCCATTGAGGTCCATCCTGAGGACCATAGCGAGCCTCAGTCTGTTCGGGTGACGGGCCAAGAGACCAATGACATCGCACCTTTCCTGTGTGGCCCCGAAGAGCCCATCACTATTCTCACCGTCATTCTGGACGCGGACCTGACAAAAATGACCCCCAAGGACAGAGTGGATGTCCTGAAGAGGATGCGGGACTTCTCTGAGGTAGAACTGTACCAGATGAAGTTGGTCCCTGTTGTAAATAACAGACTCTTTGACATGTCGGCTTTCATGGCCGGGCCCGGCAACGCCAAGAAAGTGGTTGAGAATGGAGCTTTGCTGTCGTGGAAAGTCGGCTGTTCTATGGATCAGAACAGCGTTCCAAACATCAGTTCTGTGGAGGTTCCAGCTAAAGAAGGCACAATGTCTGCCCAACTTGGCTACCCAGTTGTCGGGTGGCACATTGCCAACAAGAAGCTGCACACTCCTAAGCGGCTAAGACGACAGATTTATACTACCCCAACCCCCGTTACCGCCATCGGACCACCGACAAGTGCCGTCCACGAGCCTCCCGTCAGAATCGTTCCAACTCCCACTTCACCTGCCATTGCCCCTCCTACAGATACAACCGCTCCCCCGGTCCGGGAGCCCATTCCGCTCCCCGGAAAGCCCACCATCACAATAAGAACCAGGGGCCCCATTATGCACACTCCAACACTTGGCCCCATCCACCCAACCAAGTTGGAAACAACCAGTGTGTTCCCGGGGCCTATCCGCCCAACGATGACAAGGCCTTCATACATAGAACCAACAGCCGCGGTCACACCTCCTTCTGCCACCACCAAGAAACCACGGGTGACCACCCTGAAACCGGCTACAGATTCTACGACTACCACGACCAAGAAGCCAACCAAAAAACCAAGGCCTCCTAAAACCACCAAAACACCAACGACGAAGGTCGAGACCACTTCCCCAAGCCGCCCCCGCAGCTCTACCAGCGGCATGCCGCGGCCCTTCAACACCGAACCCGAACTCAAAAACCACATTGATAAAGTTGTTGCGTGGGTGGGAACCTATTTCGAAGTGAAGATTCCACCGGACACGTTCTACGATAAGGAAGATGGCACCACCGATAATTTAAGGCTGACGCTGGAGCCCAGAAAGAATGCCAGCCTACGAGACAAGACATGGGTGATCCTCAACAGTGCCAGCCAAGTCATGTACGGCATGCCTGACGCCATCCACGTAGGTGACCACGAGTACTACCTGAAGGCCACAGACAAAGGCGGTCTCACTGCAGTGGACGCTCTAGAGATCCAAGTCCGGAGTTTGTTCAGTAGAGAGCCCTCGCCGGTGAAGTTCAGCGGCAAGTTCCAGGGAGACTACAACTCCGTGGTCAACGATATCAATAAGAAGATCCAGCTGGTGAAGAAGCTCGGCTTGGCCTTTGGTGACCGGAACAGCAGCTCGGTCACCGTGCAGAAAATCAGCAAAGGTTCCATCGTGGTGGACTGGACCAATAACACCATCCCGGTGGAGCCGTGTCCCAAGGAGCAGATCGAGGTCATAGCCAGGAAGATTTACGATGAGAACGGCAAAGTCCGGCCGCATTTCACCGCCGCCCTGGAGCCCGAGTTCAAGCTTGAGAAAATCGACGTGTCCCTCGCCGGCAGCTGCCGAAACTCCCACAGCCATTTCTCCATCCCCCTGACCCCCGAGGAGCGCGTGGTCACCATCGTGGCCCCCACCGTCGCTGCCGACAGAAACCCAGAGAAGAGCAGCGAGGACGATGTGTATCTCCACACCGTGATCCCAGCGGTGGTGGTGGCCGCCATCTTGCTGATCGCCGGCATCATCGCCATGATCTGCTACCGCAAGAAACGGAAAGGCAAGCTGACCATCGAGGACCAGGCCACGTTCATCAAGAAGGGCGTCCCCATCATATTCGCCGACGAACTGGACGACTCCAAGCCGCCTCCCTCCTCCAGCATGCCGCTGATCCTCAAGGAGGAGAAGGCCCCCCTACCACCCCCCGAATACCCAAACCAGAACGTGCCGGAGACCACCCCCCTCAACCAGGACAACTTGGGGGAGTACACACCGCTAAGGGATGAGGACCCTAATGCCCCCCCGTACCAGCCTCCCCCACCTTTCACAGCACCCATGGAGGGCAAAGGCTCGCGCCCCAAGAACATGACCCCCTACCGGTCACCACCCCCTTACGTACCCCCTTAATGAACATGGTCCTCGGAGGAGGGAGAGTCGGGGGCTGGGAGTTCCTGACTGAACTTTGTAGCCTGCAATCTACTGCCCAGACAACGGAGAGCATTGCTGTTATAAGCAACACTGTCCCGAGATTTCTGGGAACTGCCCCTCCCCCATGGGTGGCGGAACGCGTAGGACATCTGCCATTTTCATATCTGTGTTCATCATAAGAGTGTGCGCCCACCCATAGATTGCAGGCACGGGAGACAGCGGACTTCCTCGATACGACGACGGCGTGGCCTTCGAGTTCTCAGCTGTTTTTTGCCTTTAACACTAACTGTACTTTTTGTTTTCCTTCCACGTGTGTCCTGAACCCGAAACAAAGACCCGAAAATACCCACCGACGGGCCCCGGAGCCCACCGACGGGCCCCGGAGCCCACCGACTGGCCCCGGAGCCCACCGACTGGCCGCGGAACCCAGAAACTTACACGTTTTCTATGTTTTTATATCTTTAATCCACAATTATTTTATCTGTCATGTGTGTGAGATGATTAACGGTGCCGCAAAATAAGCTCCGGCGGGGTCCCGCCCCCCCCGGTATGTAAGCGTGTCCATGTGATCGGCTACAGAACCACAAGTCCCAGCAGGCAAGAAGATGGGGTACACCGCTCCCAATCTCTGAATGGGGGGTCACCCTCATGGGAGATCGGGTCCTGTACCCCCCCCAGACTGGAAATAAGCAGCTGCTAACTTTATTGATAAGACAACATGAACAGAGTCCACCTGGGACCTCCTCCGGGGGTGGGGCCTCCATGACTTGGTCCAGCCTTGGGGGTGAAACATGGACCCTCTGTCCATGTTGTCCTGATTAATAAAGTTATCGGTGTTTGAAATGATCTCGGCATACAGCCGGCTCTTCCTGCAGCTTCCCATTGGTCTCCCTAGCTGTGGTGGTTCTCCGCCTCCTGATGATAGGATGGGAAGCTTGCCCCGCCCCCTGGAGTTTATTTTGGGGTAAATCTCGCTTTGATTTTGATCTTCCAGAGATCTGCACCGTGACCTCCCCCCCCCCGTATATAATGTATATCAATC
>NW_017309640.1:47414-53258 GCF_000935625.1 Nanorana parkeri
TCGCGGTTGGACGCGGTTTCTGCCTTCTCCCGGAGACGATCGCGGTTGGACGCGGTTTCTGCCTTCTCCCGGAGACGGTCGCGGTTGGACGCGGTTTCTGCCTTCTCCCGGAGACGGTCGCGGTTGGACGCGGTTTCTGCCTTCTCCCGGAGACGGTCGCGGTTGGACGCGGTTTCTGCGTTCTCCCGGAGACGGTCGCGGTTGGACGCGGTTTCTGCGTTCTCCCGGGGTTGGACGCGGTTTCTGTGCTCTCCCGGAGACGGTCGCGGTTGGACGCGGTTTCTGCGTTCTCCCGGAGACGGTCGCGGTTGGACGCGGTTTCTGCGTTCTCCCGGGGTTGGACGCGGTTTCTGCGTTCTCCCGGGGTTGGACGCGGTTTCTGTGCTCTCCCGGAGACGGTCGCGGTTGGACGCGGTTTCTGCGTTCTCCCGGGGTTGGACGCGGTTTCTGCGTTCTCCCGGAGACGGTCGGGGTTAGACGCGGTTTCCGACAATGGCGGTTTTTCCCCATTTTATAATCTCGCCGCGATGGAACTTTTTCTGCAATAATGTTCGATGCCTTTGAGTTGGAAGTCGGCGGATCGTACGATACTCACTGAAGCCATACTGAATGTCCAGCGTGCCGAGTGACTGCGCGGGCGCCCCGAGGACGGCGGTGTCACCACATAGAGGGTGGCGTCGTACAACTCCCCCACCAGATCTGTTCTATACAGAGAGCCAAAAATACTTCAATGGCGGCACCCCAGAGAGGCGGCCAATGGCGTGAAGGTGCGTTTACCGGAACCGAACTGCGTTCTGAGAAGACTGAGGCGGAGTTATCTCTCCATCTGCTGCCATGTCGCAGTGTTTGTGCTTTACATGTCTCTGGGTTCTATATGATGGACTGATTGTGGGCGTGGCCATCCTTAAACCGCAACCCACTTCTGTGACTTCACTTTCTGCATAGTGGTCGGGTTTTCACAATGGCCGCCTCTGTCATCATCACCGGTCCACCTTAGGAGGGGAAGCGCATTTATAGTCGGGACCTTTCCTTTTAATCTGTACTCCGCCTTCCCATCAGTGCCCCGCCCTCCCATGCAAACTCCGCCTTCCCTTCATTGCCCCATCCTCCCATTCAAACTGCCTTCCCTTCATTGCCCCACCCTCTAATACATACTCCGCCTTGCCTTCATTGCCCCGCCCTCCCATTCCAACGCCACCTTCCCTTCAGTGCCCCACCCTCCCATTCAAACTCCGCCTTCCCTTCATTGCCCCACCCTCATACAAACTCCGCCTTCCCTTCAGTCTTCTGTGACCCCCCCGCCCCCTCCTTCAGTCTTGCACAGTTGTACCGGCTCCTCCCCTCTTCCTCTGATGTCACTGCACATCGGGAGCTCCTCACAGCGTGCATCAGAAGCAGCAGCAAGTCAGATAGAGCTCCGCCCCATTTCCTGGCTGCAGGACGTCCAGCATCATCTGGTGCTTCCCTCCCCAACGTGACTGTCCCTTGGCCCCGCCTCTTTCAATCATGGAGTCTCGGCATCACATGTGGGCGTTCTCTAGGGTGGTCTGTGTGCAAATACATCCTGCCTGGTAACGCCCACACTGACCCCACCCATCAAGGCATTTCCATATTTGCATAACTCCTCCCTAGAGCCCACCCACTGCCTGCATCATGGCTGTGGACTCTTGGGAGGAGTGCTGAGGCAGGGTGATGTGTACAGCCCACTGCTGGCCCCTCCCACCAGCCATGATCTGCCTGCATTGCATAGAGAAGCACAGACACACGGTGATGGTCGCAGGGTATAGAACAAAACCTGAAACTGGATTTATTTAAATATGTCGGAGGGGGAGGGGAGGAAATACCAGCAGGATGAAGGGCCACAGAATGTCTGAGATAGATGTGACGCAGCATCTGTGGTGGGTCATGTGATGGAGGGGGGCCACGTGGGCCGGGTCATGTGATGGGAGGGGGCCACGTGGGCCGGGTCATGTGATGGGAGGGGGCCACGTGGGCCGGGTCATGGAGGTAAATGCACCTTTTCAGAGTATACAGAATATTGCCTTATGTTGCTCTCTGGCCCCTCCTGGGGGGCGTGTCCCGATGTCATGTGATCTGGGCATGATGGCCGCTGTCTGTATGTTCCACGTATGTGTCCCTGAGATCGGATCAGACCAGAATTCGGCCGGCTCACATAACATTTCTCTGGCTCTGTCCGCCGCTATAACACCTGATTTGGGTTTTTTGTTAATATTTTGGACAGTTTGTCAGGTGAAGACGATATAAACGTTTGAAATGTTATTTATAAGCAACTTACCACGGAACCTTCTAGTTGCTAAAATGTTACTAAAATTCTTTAATAAACGAGAAAACTTGCAGCGTGTTTCCTGTTATTGACCCCCGACGTCGCCTCGAAGCCCCCAAATTATCTCCAACGCATGTCCACCTGGAGGAGTATAACCTCATAGAAGGGGGAGGAGCCTTCTCTGCTAAACATTCTTCACAAGAAACATTTTATCCTAAATCCCTATATTTCTATTCATTTAAAGTTCAACTCCACCCAAAATACTTTGTCTGCTCCTCCCACAATGAGGAGATTTCCTCCAGTAGTTGGTGTCTCTGCCCCTCCCACAATGGTGAGATTTCCCCCAGTAGTTTGTGTCTTGGCCCCTCCCACAATGGTGACATTTCCCCCAGTAGTTTGTGTCTCTGCTCCTCCCACAATGGTGAGGTTTCCCCCAGTACTTTGTGTCTCTGCCCCTCCCACAATGGTGAGATTTCCTCCAGTAGTTTGTGTCTCTGCCCCTCCCACAATGGTGAGATTTCCCCCCAGTAGTTTGTGTCTCTGCCCCTCCCACAATGGTGAGATTTCCTCCAGTAGTTTGTGTCTCTGCCCCTCCATCATCTGGTGCTTCCCTCCCCAACGTGACTGTCCCTTGGCCCCGCCTCTTTCAATCATGGAGTCTCGGCATCACATGTGGGCGTTCTCTAGGGTGGTCTGTGTGCAAATACATCCTGCCTGGTAACGCCCACACTGACCCCACCCATCAAGGCATTTCCATATTTGCATAACTCCTCCCTAGAGCCCACCCACTGCCTGCATCATGGCTGTGGACTCTTGGGAGGAGTGCTGAGGCAGGGTGATGTGTACAGCCCACTGCTGGCCCCTCCCACCAGCCATGATCTGCCTGCATTGCATAGAGAAGCACAGACACACGGTGATGGTCGCAGGGTATAGAACAAAACCTGAAACTGGATTTATTTAAATATGTCGGAGGGGGAGGGGAGGAAATACCAGCAGGATGAAGGGCCACAGAATGTCTGAGATAGATGTGACGCAGCATCTGTGGTGGGTCATGTGATGGAGGGGGGCCACGTGGGCCGGGTCATGTGATGGGAGGGGGCCACGTGGGCCGGGTCATGTGATGGGAGGGGGCCACGTGGGCCGGGTCATGGAGGTAAATGCACCTTTTCAGAGTATACAGAATATTGCCTTATGTTGCTCTCTGGCCCCTCCTGGGGGGCGTGTCCCGATGTCATGTGATCTGGGCATGATGGCCGCTGTCTGTATGTTCCACGTATGTGTCCCTGAGATCGGATCAGACCAGAATTCGGCCGGCTCACATAACATTTCTCTGGCTCTGTCCGCCGCTATAACACCTGATTTGGGTTTTTTGTTAATATTTTGGACAGTTTGTCAGGTGAAGACGATATAAACGTTTGAAATGTTATTTATAAGCAACTTACCACGGAACCTTCTAGTTGCTAAAATGTTACTAAAATTCTTTAATAAACGAGAAAACTTGCAGCGTGTTTCCTGTTATTGACCCCCGACGTCGCCTCGAAGCCCCCAAATTATCTCCAACGCATGTCCACCTGGAGGAGTATAACCTCATAGAAGGGGGAGGAGCCTTCTCTGCTAAACATTCTTCACAAGAAACATTTTATCCTAAATCCCTATATTTCTATTCATTTAAAGTTCAACTCCACCCAAAATACTTTGTCTGCTCCTCCCACAATGAGGAGATTTCCTCCAGTAGTTGGTGTCTCTGCCCCTCCCACAATGGTGAGATTTCCCCCAGTAGTTTGTGTCTTGGCCCCTCCCACAATGGTGACATTTCCCCCAGTAGTTTGTGTCTCTGCTCCTCCCACAATGGTGAGGTTTCCCCCAGTACTTTGTGTCTCTGCCCCTCCCACAATGGTGAGATTTCCCCCAGTAGTTTGTGTCTCTGCCCCTCCCACAATGGTGAGATTTCCCCCCAGTAGTTTGTGTCTCTGCCCCTCCCACAATGGTGAGATTTCCCCCAGTAGTTTGTGTCTCTGCCCCTCCCACAATGGTGAGATTCCCCCCAGTAGTTTGTGTCTCTGCCCCTCCCACAATGGTGAGATTCCCCCCTCAGTGATCCCAGTTCAGTTGATTTGGGGCATGTGGGGGCAGATCTCGGTAATGAGCCCTCATCCTGTAAAAAGAAGTTATGGGTGGAGTGTCCCTTTAATGAGAGCGGTGCCCCTCAGTTTGGGGGGAGGGGTGTGATTTTGGCGCAGTGTCACCGACTTCTGGTGATTTGCAGGGAAGACGAGCCGAGTGCAGAGACGTCCCCCAATCCCTATTCTATGTTCATTGGTGACTGCTCCGGAATAATGATCTGCGGGAGGAACTACATGTCCCAGCATTCCCCCGCACTGACTGCTCCTCGTTCACTATAAACGATACAAAACATCGGCTGATCCCTACACTGGAGTCGATGGTGGGAGCGGAGAGTCCGGGCCGCGTTCTGGGATTGTGTGCGTTGTCATTCACTCAAACATGGCTGACACAAACCCCGCCCCCTGCGCAGTGCAGCATACCCAACAAAGAACACGGGGGTTGCCGGGGGTGACGAGCGGACGTTGTTGGGCCCATTGAATGGGGCGTCGGTGGGAATTGATTGGTCATCTATTGTAGGGAGCAGAGACCGCGGGGGGCTTCAGAACGCGTCGGCTCTGCTGATTGGTGGGAATTGCGCTTTGCTCTGACCGGTAGTGGGGACGAGGATGGTCTGGGCAGCGTTCGGGGACCTGACGCCTCATTCAATGTGCCGCAGAGTGTCCTGTACGTGCCGCGCTCTGGATGGGCGTCAGCGGTTGTCCTTAGCAACCGTAAACGTTTTCAGCCGTGCGCAAAACGCATGAGGCCGGCCCTCTGCCTGTTGTCATGGAGACTGGAGGCGAAGGGGCAGTGCGTGGAATAATAATGGCGTCCGGGGGCCAGAACAGGTTTTGTTATTGTTATAAGAAGCTGGAAGTGCGCAGAGAGCCCCTCCGAACCGGCTGCGCCATCCTCATCCTCCCCCCTCACCCGCCCGCCACATTATCCAGAGCCGCCTGCCGCATTCCTTCCATTCGCTGTGTTATCTCCGACCCGAAGCCTCCTGCAAACAATACAAAGCCAACCGGCGCCAGATCTATTGTGACATCACCGCCGGCCCCAAGGTCACCGCAGCCCCTTATCCGGCGGCGATAACACAGAGGAGGCGTCGCCGATGGCAACCGAGGACAATGTTTGGGAAATGTTTTCCAAGACTCTATTTGGGGGGATTTCATTGGCTGATCGTGTGCGACCGTTCAATGACGCAGCCAGGCACGGTGGTCCCCGTGCTTGTCACATGACAGGGTCACTTTGCTCCCTCCATCTTCTATGACATGTCTGTCCTCCCGTGTGACAGAGTTCTAGAATCAGGCGGATTGGTGATAACACACCGACCAATCAGAGGGCGGCTCTCATTGTTCTGATTGATTCCTGATAACAGACGCCAATATGACAAACCGCAGAGCTGACACTCTACACCCCCCCCCCCCCCCCCGGGAATCCGACATCAGCGCCGG
>NW_017309641.1:0-45905 GCF_000935625.1 Nanorana parkeri
TAACCTGCATACGCTTCCGCGCCAAGCGTATACGCGCACGCTCGCGTGCAATCGGCGTGTTTTTGCATGGCGTGTTTGTGAGGTTAGTAAATCAACCCCTTAATCTTCGGCAAAAGATACTTTTGTATGAGTGGTTGCTGTAGGACAATGCAGACAGTTTTTATGAAAAGTGCTTTGGTGCATGATGCCCAGGGACATTTGTGCCGCCATAAGCCTCCACATAGACTGTGCTCTTTTAGTGAACACTGAGATATCTAATGCCTTATATAACTGCTTCCTTCACTATTCTTCTTGGAGCACTGTTGAGTAGCAGCCCTCTCTGTTTCCTCTGGGAACTCTAATATATCAGAACTGGGTACAACCAGGTCTGTGGGGCCATTCATAGAAAATGAGAAGTGAAGAAACAGTTGATACCTACCAGCAGGATGCTTCTACCACTTTTCACAGTCCAAACATCTTTCACACAGGGTCAACAAAAATAAGGACGAGAATGAAGCATGAGCTCGCAACTTAGAACTGGTGTTAGTTGTAATAATATTGTCACTGTGATTTGCTTGTAGGGTTTATCCGTCCTGTATATTAGTAAGTGAAACTTGCTATTTTCAGCCTGGGGCTTGAGCTGGTTTATTTATGTCAATGCAAGGATTAAATAAACAGTTATTAGCATTTAGGACTCAAGAATTCTCATAGTAGAGCCTGAAAAGGGGATCTCATTGACTAAATGTATTTTTTAGCTAATAAAAGTTATTATTAAAGGAAAATAAAAGTGACATAAAATTGAAGGGTGGTAACTCATCAGAAAGTTGGACCTCAGTTGCTAAGAGGATACAATCACCTTGTATATACACATAAATGATCCATATAATGAAGTTGGTGCAAATGACAAGGAAGAACTCTGTGACAGGAGGAAAAGAGTTCTAGCCTTCCCATTCAGAAAGGCTTCTTCATAATATGAACCATGAAAATGTAGAATAGGCTACCTCTGGAGCTAGATCTAGCCAGATTGTTTATACATGCACAGAATATTACTACTATTTCTAAGTAATAACACTATACATCATTTATTCAGGGAATATCCAATTACCTTAGGGGAAGAATTTCCCCCCCTGTTGGAGCAAATTGAACCATGTTTTATAAGGGTTTTTTTTTTGCCTTCCTCCTAATGTTCTATTGGTTGAACTCAATGAACTTGTGTCTTTTTTTAACCAAACCATACATTTATTTAGGGTGCTATGATGAAGAGTTGGCAGATTGGTTACCAAACAAGAACATTCGATAAGTTGTATACTAAGTGCCTTATGGTTCAGCCCACCAATGGTAATTCTTTTGGGGGGTGTTTAAAGTGCCACTGACCAGCAATAATTGTGGATTTTTTTGGAGTTAAAGAAATGCAAAGTAAATATAAGTAAAGCCACATGTTTCCTTTTATAGCGTAAAAGAAAAAACTGTTTTTGTAATGAAAAAACACCAAAAGAAAGCTGTATCAGTCTAAAAAATATATAACATTTATTTGGATATAGTGTTGCATGACCGAGTAATTATCAGTGAAACTATCACAGCACTAAATACTGAGCAATAGATTGGAACGCCTGCAAATTTGGCTCCTAACATACCTCGCACTGTGTGATCAGTGAGTTAGGCTAATTAAAAAAACAACGTATGTAGGAATCAAAAATGTAAAAAGTTTTTTCTCAGCAACATAATTTGCTACTAAGGCTTTATAGGTAAAGGAAGGAGGAGGAGGAGTAAAGTGGGAGATCAAATATCCTACCTGGCTAGCTTTCTAATACAACTTTATATCTTGGAGGAAAATACCACTTTTATCCCTAGGTCTTTGTGAAGTAACTTATCCTAATTTGTGTCTAGCGTCCTTTCACATGAATGGTGTCAATGAGCAATTTCATGTGTTGAATGCCTTCAGGATAAGTACACAAATATGTGGTGTCATGTGTATCACTTTAGGAGGCATTAGAATTTGAAAGATTACTCAGTTAACTGCAGACAACTATATCTTACTACAAGCTGTAATTTTAGACTTGATAGAGGGTGAGCTTAGGTAGCAGTCTTGGAAAAGTGAGGGGGTTTTGGAGGTAGTTATATCGAGATAATTAAAATGTCTGTAAAAACAAGGCGGGGAATTTATCATAACGGGAGCAGACAAAATCTGGAGCAGTTGACCAGGACAACCAATCCTCTTCTTTCTTCAGTTTGTTCAGTTACGATTTGAAAATGAAAGAGAGAAGCTGATTGGATGCCATGCACAGCTGTTCCATATTTTTTCTGCTCCCGTTTTGATAAATTCCCATCAAGGTGTTTTAAGCTGGGTACACGTGCCCCGAACTTCGGCTGATTAACCACTTGCTGACCAGGTGTTTACACCCCCTTCCTGGCCAGGCTATTTTTCAGTATTCAGCGCTGTGGTACTTTGACTGATATTTATTCCGTCATGCAACGCTGTACTGAAATTAATTTTATACCATTTTTGAGGGACGGTTAGAGCTTTCTTTTAGTGGTATTTATTCACCACTGCGGGTTTTATTTTTTACTATATTAAGGGAAAATTACTGAAAATTTTGGCAAAAAAAACAGTTTTTTTAAACATTAATACATCAAGCCTTAAAATTGTGCGCCCCCGCAAAAGACTACCATACCCAAAATTGACCATAGGTGACGCTTTACAAGCTTTTACCGCTCATCAGTTTAGTGTTATCAGTGATTAATGGCCCTAGAATTATTGCTCTCACTGCGACTTTCGCGGCGATATGTAACACGTGCGGCATAATGGGTTCAATTGCCGTTTTCGCTGGTATGCGCACCTGGCACATGTTTGTGCGTGTATGTATGAGTGAGGACTTTTAAAAAAAAATCATTCTTTTTCATGTGTGACTTACATTTTTATTTTACTTTAATTTTTTTCCTATTTTTGTTTTCACTTAACTTTATTGTTATCACTTTATTGTGATAGCAAAGATACGTGACAGGTTCTCTTTATGGAGACATCAGGGGTCTCCAAGTCTCCTGTCTCGTGTACCGATCTCCCTCTGATCCCCTGTCCGAGAGCCACCATGCTGATCCCGGGCTCTCCGATCGGCACCCCATACAAACGATCCGCTGGCTCTATAGCCAGCGGATCGCTTCTACCCTATGTAAACAGGCATCATTGGTAGTTTCCCGCTCGCGTACATCCAGGAAGCTCCCAGCCGTTTTTTTTACAACGGCTGGCTGGGAATTGGTTAAGTAGGAATCGGCTGAAATTCACTGTGTTGGTGACTCTATTCCCATGTCCCATCAAAAAGATTTCTCTTTACTTTTCTTTCCTTTTTTTTGGCTGCTGTATGGGCAATTGCTAATATCACGTATAGCAGCTAAATCTTTCGGCTCTTCAGTGAATAACCCCCTGGCAAGAGGAGACATTGTTGACTGGTTCCCCTACAGAGCTTGGGTTACTAAGAAAATTGTCTGTTAGAGAATCTTGAAAATGTCATAGGGAATCTTCCCACAAATACCACTACTTGGAGTCATGGACAGTCACACTTTGATGATGAAACATTGCACCAGGTTGAGGACAAAATTATCTTGAAGGATCATAAAAATAGCATGTGTGATTATGTAATGTTTAGATTGCAGATGCTTTTTTTTTTAATCTTGTAGTTAATTATCAGATTACAAAGCTAATGAAAGATAATAAAAATTGAACCTAGAACTTAAAAATGGATATACTGTTTAAATATACTGTACGTTTGTAAGAATCAGGAAAACTTTCTGGGACAAATATTCAAAACCTGGAGATCAGAGATGGTTGGTAGCTGTAAATATTTATGACAAATCAAGCACAAATGTTACTCTGATGTGCAAAGCTAACATGATAAATGGCATTACGTTACCTTTAAAGCTACCTCACCTCCATTTTGGGAAAGTTCACATCAGATTTTTTTAGGTGCTGGAAGACTGGCCCAGTAATGCATTCCATGTCCTGCTGCAGCTCCTTAATTATTTTCTGTGTTGTACATATTACAAAAGATAAATCATGGGCCTATCTGGAAGTGTTTTCTCATTCCAAAGCATATCAGAATCTTGCTGACACTGATCCAGGGCTGAGACTGTCACTCCTGCATAAACATGATATCATTTCCATTCCATTCATACTCCTGCCAGACAGCTGCTGTCAGCATCAGTGAGCAAAAATGCCACCTCACTTGTGACAGCTGCCACTAGAGGTACTTTGTACATAAGCCAGGCTAGAGAAAAAAAAACAGCCAGGCATGCAGATGCTATTTAAAGCAGAAGGCCATAATACTCACTGCAGAATACATGATAATGCCAGTGTGCATGCCATTTAATTAAACAGATTGCTTGTACACAATGTTATTGTGCTGTAAACAAAGGATCATGTGTATGCAAGTGTATGTGTGTGGTGCTATATTTAACCGTGTGTGTGTGTGTGTGTGTGTGTGTGTGTGTGTGTGTGTATATGTGTTATATATATATATATATGTAAGTCAAAGGGAAGTGAGGGGGCTAGGTTCCAGGCCTCTCTCAAAAATGATATAAGATACATAATACTCTATTTAAAGCTTTAAAATGAATGCTCCAAGGGTACTCCTGTGCCCCTAGCGTGGCTCTATGTGCCTCCATATCTCCAAGTGTGCCCCTGTGCTCCTCCATATCTCCAAGTGTAACCCTGTGCTCCTCCATATTTCCAAGTGTACCCCTGTGCCCCCCCCCCTATCTCCAAGTGTACTCTTGTGCTCCAAGTGTACCCCCGTGCTCTTCCTTTTCTCCAAGTGTACCCTTGGAATATCTCCAAGTGTACCCCTATTCTCTTCTGTAGCTCCCAGTGTACCCCATGTGTCCCCAGAATTTCTCCATGTGCCAGTGGTAAATCCATGTGAATCCCTGTGCCACCAGTGCATCTCCCAGTGTGCACCACCATACTTCCATGTGTACCTCTGTGTGCCTCTGTAGGTGCCCAAAGTTTAAGAGAACCCCTTCCCGAGCTGCGATCCTCCATCTGTGCCCCGATCCAGTCCAGCCACCAGTGCAGTTGTAGAGAGACCGCTTCAGCAGCTGAGGTCTGCGGAGGTATGATATGCTAGATGGTACCAACTCTACTGTGGCTTCAACCAGCCAAAAAGGGCGTTCTTTTGAAACAGCGCAAACTGAACTGGCACAAACCAAGGGCTACCTGTAGCAAACAATTACGTTACATCTTGGACAGGCGAAAAACAGCATAAACTACAGCAGTTTATATCAACCAGTCATCAACTGCACAAATTCCTGTCTAATCTGATTTCAATGTAGTGTAATAAAAATAACAGGATCTTATGTTTTCTATAGAGAGGTGAAGCAGGAAGGTTAACTTGTGATTGATAATGGTTTACATATTAGATCTATGAAAGCTTTTTAAGGTACCCAATACCTAATACCCAAATGTTCTTTTGATTTGCTTACAGCAGGAAGGAGTTAAAACCTCTGTCAGGTCTGTCAGCTTGATCACCGGTGGGGTATTGATCAAATAAGCAGAAAGAGAGGTGGAGGAAGCCCAGATCCACGGAATACATTAAGCAGGAACAGGGATAATCTTGTACTTCAGGTCCTCAAGTATAGCTTCTGTTAAATTCACATTGGGCATACTGGGATGCTTGCGTCTATGGATGTGAGAGGGGCTGTGGGCACCAACCTGTCTCGGGGTGTACATTAGTGACCCCTGTTGAGTTGAACCTATAACTCGGCAAAGCTCATGCTTCCTGCTGATTGGAGGGCTCTGGTTCTGACTCAGTGGGGAGTTGTGAACTTGGACCTCACCAAAGGGACCATTAAGAGAGAGAGCAAAGCTTCTCTCTTAATGCTTTTCTTTGCTTTTCTTACTAAAGCACTGTTTGTTTTGATGCAGTTGGAATGTATTTAGCTGATTTAAACTAAAGGTTAAGTTGGGCTTTTATGATAATTGCAGATTCAACTCAGAAAATATATGCATTAATTTTTGTAAAATATGACTTTACAAGAAACTTTTCAGGAATAGAAATTCAGAAGCTGCTACTGCTGACTAGGGATGAGCTAAACGAGCAAAGTTCGGTTCACAGGAGGTTCGGCAAACCCAGTGGGAAATCCGCAAACCCCGAACATAGTGTCAAACCCTATTGAGGTCTAAAGGAAAACTTGCTACTTTTCAGGCCTTTTCTAAGACTAATTTGCAAGCTTTTGTTTATTAAAAAAAGGGAATAGGTAACTGGATATTGTTATGGAATAGCAGACTGTCTATTGGCTATGGAATCTGCGCACTGCCTGCTGTCAATCACAAGGGAGATATACCTAATGGGGAACTAGTCTTCCCAATCAGAATCTGCCCACACATAGCAAAAATCCTCGGCCACTGCACCTGCCTGTGATTTTATCAGGCTCAGCAGTAACTAAGTTGCACTGAGGATGGAATGGACACTCCAGCCTCAGTGCACCTCTGCACCACAAATGGTGGTGCTTGGGCCAAATTCATGTACTTGTTTGTCCCCTCTTTATGACTTCCAGGGACTGTGTGAGTTGTGTTAACCCTGTGAGAGCAGCAGTTGAGTTATGTATCATGCATCCATCTTCTGTATATACATCCTCTTGTCCAGTCCATACAGTGGATTCACAGGGGATCCTGAACTTGGAAAATATAGTTTATATCCCCTTAAGTAGCAACACGTCTTGCAGTTTGTTTGCATTTTAATGACTTTCAGTTAACAGATAACTGTAATTTTAGTAGAACCGTATTTTATTCACCCCTCCACGTGCAGCCCACCGGCTCAAATACTTACCTTCCTTTATGATCCAGCAACCTTTGCTGTGCAGCCCTGCCCATCCATTCCTCTGAGTAAGCCATACTCATGGCAGAGTACAGTTTACCTATAAGAATGAATGAGGCCATGGCAAGCATGCACTAGGACCTTTTTCCTGGAAAGACTGTGCAGCATGGCATAGCCTATTTCAGAACACCCCATTTTGTATGCCATGCTATATGTTCCATATTCCACACTAGCTCATTCTTAATGACATTAAATAAAGTTTGTGAGAGGATTACTTTAGGCAGGCTCCACCACACTCTGAAAAGTGATCTGCGGTGTGCAGTGGCTGCTCGGCATTCAGGAGGTGATAATGCCTCCACTTGAATACTGTTGTTTTGTTTTTTTCTCCCAAGGGGGATTTTTCATTGAAATTCTCAATTTTACTTATGGTTAATTACATTGAATAGTGAATTACATTGAATTAGTGTTTGGAATGCAGTTGCAGCACAATCCCACTCATCTCCATGGTTGCATTTAGCAGGCAGCACCGCCTGTGAAATACGACATGCTGTAGAATTTGTGCTGCTGAGTGAATCAAAGCATCACGTCCTTGACAATGTATACAGCCCTGTCCTGCCACAATGATAACATTGATTGCAGTGGGTGGCTGGGGAGCCATAAACCACAGATTGTACACATGATTTTACCGTCCCTCAGCCGCCTATCTAAATGTGGCCTTACAGGATAATTCAAATAATAATCAATGTACAGTTATCCCTATTCTCTAACCCACTGGCTAAAAAACACCCACCCTTATCCTCCGCAGGTCTGTACTTTTAATATCACCGCATTGTCCTCTTTAGTCCTTTTTCACTTGCCATGATAATTTGGGTGTTGTTCAATTTTTTTTTCTGTTTGGGGCCCATTAACATTTTAGCGATGTGCCCTGTAATTTCCTGTTATGCCCCTGTTTCTGAACACTTCCCACTGTTACACCCAGATAGATTTGTGTCACAAACCAAAGTGCATGTACAGGCAGCAATTCACTAGGCCTGCAGTTCTTTGGATGTTGTTGCGGGGTCTTTTGTGACCTCTTGGATGAGTCGTCGCTGCGCTCTTGTGGTAATTTTGGTTGGCCGCCCACTCCTGGGAAGTTTCACCACTGTTCCATGTTTTTGCCATTTGTGGATAATAGCTCTCACGGTGGGTTGCTGGAGTCCCAAAGTTTTAGAAATGGCTTTATAACCTTTTCCAGACTGATAGATCTCAATTACTTTCTTTCTCCTTTGTTCCTGGATTTCTTTGGATCTCGGCATGATGTGTAACTTTTGAGGATCTTTTGGTCTACTTCACTTTGTCATTCAAACACTTTTTCACACAGGGCCATGTGAGTTTGGATTTTGTTTTCCCTTAATAATAAAAAAAACTTCCTTTAAAAACTGCATGTTGTGTTTACTTGTGTTATCTTTGACTAATATTTAAATTTGTTTGATGATCTGAAACATTAAAGTGTGACAAACGTGCAAAACAATGAAAAATCAGGAAGAGGGCCAACACTTTTTCACACAACTGTATACTGTGCACAGCTTTGTGTAACAATTGTCTGCAGTGCCCAGGTGCAGAGGAGTTTTGAGAGCTTTGGCTTTATTGCAGCATCTATATAGCTCTCAGCAAAAGAGATTGGTCTTTTAAATGAGCAACTTCTTATTTTCCATTGCTGATGACTGCTAGCAGAAAGAATGTAATATTATTATTATTTCTCTTTATAATTATACAATTCACAAATGCTTAAAAAAATTCCCCTACATACTGTACTTTGTAAGGATTTTAGTAAATGCATACCCTCTCTGTTCTGAAGACATTTCTGTATGTCCAGTCATGTCTTTTGTTGGGTTTCTGAATGGAAGGGTCAGCCTTCATTTTAGTTACCTGAAAAAGTAAGCCATCTAATCACATAAGCATAATACAAGATCTTTACAGTTTACAAAACATCCCCATGCTAGTAAAGTCTGATTTTTTTAATTTTTTTTAACATTTTAGAAAATTACAATGACTGGGTTTTTGGTAACATCACATTAAAAATAATTGTGTATAGCAATTGTATAAATTATGCCTTATGTTATGTTTCTACCAAACCATGCCCTTTCCTTACCAGTGAGCATGTGATCAGGTTATAGACATTCATGCTTAGTAAGCAGTACATTAGCTTTAAAACAAACCCTCATTGACCTCTGTACCTGCAGGCAGTGAGGAGCAGTTGGTTCTCAAATTTCATAACATTCACAAAGCAAGTGTGAATTATGATGTGTGGTGCGCTGAATGGCACTGCAGTTCAACTCAGGCACATGTGCCCATGCATTAACATGCATTGCAGTATTGTGGTAAAATGCATGCTTTACCGCACATTACTGCACAATGGTTGACGGAAAGCGGAATAGAACATAGACTTAAAATGCTCAATGCAAATAAAGCAGTTGGACCAGATAACCTTCACCTCAAGGTACTTAAGGAATTAAGCCAGGTTATAACAAGACCATTATTCCTAATTTTTAAGGAATCCTTAGTGAATGGTAGGGTACCATGTGATTGGCGGAGGGCTGCGGTAGTTCCAATATTCAAAAAGGGGGCTAGCTGGATCAAACTGGATTTGTCCAGGGAAGAGAGGCTAAAGACAGTACAACTAGGGTCATTAATCTAATAGAACTCGCCCAGAAAGAAAATATACCAATGGGCCTTCTGTCAATTGATACTGAAAAAGCATTTGACAGAGTAAATTGGAATTTTCGAAGGGAATCACTTTTGAAAATAGCATTGGGTGAGAAATTTGTATCTAAGGTAATGGCACTATATACACAACCAACTGCAAGAGTAAGAGTGAAAGGGGAATTATCTGCCCCTTTCCCA
Source organism: Nanorana parkeri (assembly GCF_000935625.1). Lineage (NCBI taxonomy): Eukaryota > Metazoa > Chordata > Amphibia > Anura > Dicroglossidae > Nanorana > Nanorana parkeri. The sequence continues at coordinate 9,669 of NW_017309641.1, forward strand.
ATCTTTAATGGAACCCGGCAGGGATGCCCCCTATCACCAATACTATACGTTATAGTGATGGAACAACTAGCTGCTGATATGAGACAAAACTCATCAATAAAAGGTATCCATACAGCAACACAACAACATAAAATGGCATTATATGCAGACAATTTACTTTTCTTTATAACTTCCCCAATAACAATAATCCCTAATATTATTAAAGAACTAAAGGAATATGGGGACCTTGAGCAACTTTCATATAAATATATCTAAGTCAGAATTCCTGAATATATCCCTAACGGAAAAAGTAAGACTTAGTATAAAGGAAAGTTATTCATTTATATGGCAGCCCAACTCTATTGTATACCTGGGTATTAATATCCCTAAGGATCTCAATACCCTCTATGATTTAATTATAGAGATTGGTCGGATAAAATTTTTGCTCAATTTAATACATGGAGTAATATACGGATGTCCTGGATGGGACGAATAAATGTCTTAAAAATTGATATTTTGCCCAAAATCTTGTATAGATTCCAGACAATACCCATCCTATTACCAGATACCTTCTTTAAAAAATTAAGGTCAGCAGCAGTAAAATTTGTATGGGCTAATAAAAACCCTCGAACTAGTGTAAAAACTCTAATGAGATCAAAACAAAGAGGAGGATTGGGATTCCCTGATTTTGCACTCTATCATAAAGCGGCTTTAATATCAAGATTATTGGATTGGTTACATAATAGTCAGAATAAGGGGGTGGTAAAAATAGAGATGGATATGTCCCCAATACCTCTGACGAGTATTCCCTGGTTACTAAAAGAGAATAGACCACATACTTTAAATTTGCCACTATTAGTGAAGTCGGTAATGCAGATATGGGATAGGTCTATCATAAAATATAATTTATCTGGCAGACCCGGGCCCCTGACTCCCATGGTGGGAAATCCACAATTTCCACCCGGTATGCAAGTGTTCTCCTTACTGAAAGATGAGAACATCTCATATACACGTGTTTGGCAGGTCTTGGAACAAGGAAAAGACGAAGTAAAAAGTGAGTTTAGGCCAGAAAAACAAACTAATGGGAAACGGTGGATGGAGGCGGTCCAATTATTAGATTATATAAGATTCCTTAAAGCTTTTAATCCCCTAGATAGGCCATTAAAACCATTCGAGAAACTATGTATTACAGAGACACCTATCATACACACTCTATCAGCGGTCTATGGCATGCTAAGGGAGGTGGAAGATGAGGGACATACAAAATATATGAAAAGATGGGAACAAGACATGAGGAGAGAAATATCTGAGAAGGAATGGAATAGAATATTTAAAATAACACATAGCTCAGTCTTGTCTTCATTCCATCAAGAGAAAAACTATAAAGTATTATCTAGATGGTATAGGTGCCCAGAATGGAGTAAACACATGAACCCAGAGTTGTCTGACAGGTGTTGGAGATGTGAAATAGAGGAGGGAACATACTTGCATATCTGGTGGAGCTGTCCTAGGTTACAACCATTTTGGGAGTCAGTGTTTGAAATATATCGCCTTGTGGAGGGAACAAATATTGAAAAGGACCCCCTAACTGAATTATTAACATTGATAACAGGGCCAATAAAAAAAATAAAAAATTATATTTTAGGATTTATGTTGGTAGCCGCAAAAATAAATATATCACGGGGTTGGAAACGAACAGTCCCACCTTCAATAGAAAATTGGTCGAATACTATAGAAGAAATAAGGTATATGGAAGAACTAAGTGCAAAGGATACAGATAGGAATGATAATTATAAGAAGATATGGGAGAAATGGGAATCATTTAGACAATCGGAGGAATTTGAGAAAATGCTGAAAGAAGGTTAAAGGCAGTAACAGAAAAAGGATTAAGGGGTATTGCATGTATGGTCAAATGGGAATAAAGAAATATATGATTATAAAATTATTTAGATGAACATAGTATATGACTTATATGAATGAAAGATGGAAGGAATGAAGATGGTTGGATGGAGTGGGGGGAAATGGGAAGACGGGATTAAGAAGGAAGGACACGTGGTATATATAGAAGAAGTAGAAGGTGAAGGCAATACACAAAGGGTATAGGAAGTTGGTAATTAAATAGGAGAGAGGATACACAATAAAAGTAGGATTAATATAAATAAGAAAGTGGGGATGGAAGAATAAGGTTTAAGTTTGTAATAAAAAGGCTTATTATTGAATAGATATTGTTTAGTCAACACACTAGTGAACACATGAGGGAAATAATAATAAGAATAGAGGAATGCGGACATTATAAGGAGACATACGGTAGTAAGGGTTACATATATTATGGGCTATAGAAGTCACAAACACTAGAGGGGTAATTTAAATTAAGCACAAGTGATGGATACACTTTCTTTTCCCCTCTTTCCACCCCCCCCCCCCCCCCAGATGGAAGATTAGTGACAGATATGGGAAGCGTGTGGAAGCTGTAGGTATCTCAATTAAGAGCTATAAATTATTATAAAAACTAAAAGATAATGTGAAACAAATTTTTATGACACATTTTTATGAATGATTGTATAATTGTATCTTTATGGAAACAAAACAATAAAAATATATTAAACAAAAAGGGGGCTAGATGCCAACCAAGGAACTATAGGCCGGTCAGTCTAACATCGGTAGTTTGTAAAATGTTAGAAGGTATAATTAAGGACTGTTTGGTAAAATTTGTTAAGTATAAGGGCATAGTTAATGACAATCAGCATGGGTTCAGGAAAGACCGTTCCTGCCTGACTAACTTGCTAACTTTTTATGAGGGGTTAAGCAGAGATATGGATGGAGGGAAGCCGGTAGATGTGGTATACCTGGATTTCTCAAAGGCATTTGATACGGTACCGCACAAGCGCTTACTTCACAAGCTAAGGGATATGGGCATAGATGAGGATTTGTGTACGTGGATAGAGAACTGGCTACGGGAACTGGCTACGGGAAGTGTCCAGAGAGTGTCTGTAAATGGCACCTTTTCGGACTGGGCTAGTGTAATGAGCGGTGTGCCTCAGTAACTGCAAAGAACGCTTATGAATGGACCCTGAATGAACATAGTGGTCTATAGAAATGCCTGGTAAACTAAATATTTGCCCAGCCAATGGAGTAATAGAGCATATGCAAAAAAAGCTAATGGGAAGGCATGAAATGCAACAAACAGAAATATTGGAGGTTTCTTAATTTAAAATTAGAATAAGTATTTTCAAGGAGGGGAGGGTTCATTCACCAAATACACAACAAAATAAATATTCCACAAATGAAAATCAGAAGCCATGATAGACTATCAGGCTTAGTTGCACAAGGTGGCAGTAGCAGAATTCTGGCCAAGGTTAACAGGAGCAATAGATCTGTACTGATAGAAGACGTATGTGAAAATCACAGGCGCCAAAACACAGTAACTGCTCCTGAAAATGGTCTTCCAAAAGTCTATACAGGGGGCAGCTCCTCCCAGTCAAGGGAAACCGAAAATCTGATGAGGAAAAAGCAAAAGGAACGCCTACATAGTGTAAAATTGATTTATTAAGGATAAAACACACAGTTGAAAAGGTACTTACAAACCAGCTTGTATAAACGAGCAGAAAGCGATATAATCTTAGGAGACCATCAAGTTGAATACAGGAAAATAGGGTGAGGGAAAGGAAGTGCTAGTACTAAGCCAAAGCCATATGCATGCTGACCCTCCTTCAGTTGATGCATTTCTGAGGACAAACCTCTTTCATCAGAACCTGCAGGAAGTAGTAAAAGTGCTTGTGTAGTCGACCGTTTCTACACCATTAGGACAGGTGACGATACTTCACCTTACGTCCATTTGGACATACTTCCAGGCTGAAATTTGTGAAAAGAGAACTGTGGTCCCATTAAAGAATAGTTCAATTAGAAGAATGGGTAATGCATTACTTCTTGGTTTCATTTAAATCAGCTTTTCACAACTTTTGTAACCTTGAAATAAGTTTTGGGTGTCAGGGAATCTGCTAAAAATGGTTATGTCTAAAGCTCACAGTACATTATCCTGCTCTATACCACTAAATTATTTTTTTTTAAATTTGAAACTAAAAGGGATAAAATAATAATGAACAGAAAAAAAGACTGGCCCTTTTACATTAAAGGTTAGTGGAGACATTTATGCCCAAAGGATGAAGAGGCCTTTTACATCTATGGTCAGTAGAAGGAATCAAGGAATCAATGCAAATCCAGTGGAAATGTATCTGTAACATTGGTGGCCAATGGGAAGCATGCCCCATACATTGGTGGTCAGTAGGAAGAATGTCAGCCTTACAGACAACTATAAAGACTGCTGGTGTTGTGAAGAAGCTGCAGTGGTGCCACACCACCAAGTTAAGTCAACCCCAGAACCATGCACTATCGAATAGGAGGGTAATCCACCACTGCTCATTGTCTAAGGAACCCCTAGACATGTCTGGAGGAACCCCGGTTGAGAATGGCTGCCTTAATTTCAGGCATGAACAAAAATTGTTTAAAAAAATTGAAAAAGCAGGTTTTGTTGCACTGCTCACCTTGAACCTGGCACTGTGCCTACATAAGACCCTCTCTGACATTAGCAGGGTTTTTTCACAAGAGTTTGGAGAAGGCAGAAGAAGTAAACGATCTAGGCCAAAATAGCTGGTTTGGAAAAATTCTGCAATTCAGCTCACTTTCCAGTTCAACTATGTTGTCCTAGATTGTTCACTTCTCCTGACTTCTCCAAACCCTTCACCCTTTTGTGAATAACCCTGTAGATGTTAGCAGTCTTCCAGAATGAATGAAATCATCTTTCCAGGTTGAATGAAGACTTTTCAGTCAGCTTTCTGTGTGACCGAGCTGTCATGAACACACCCTCTGTATCATCATAGCAGCATGGGATCACAATGCTACTGCACTGAACGGTGAATACCCCTCATTATATAAGTGGCGTTTAGTGCAGGAGTAAGGACCACCTACTTCCACTGCGTTCTCCTGTAGGAAAGAAATGACTGTCCAGATGACTGCTGAATTGCAGTTATTTTTTTATTTTTTTAAACAGGTGTTGGAAAGCAGAGTCTCTTAACCAAGCTGAAGATGGGCTTTAAAATTTGTATTTGTCTGATCTGCAGATACTCACACAAGTTAGGAAGCCAGGCAGTTATAGTTTATAAATTGCAGTATTCTGTGCAGATTAAAGCATTTACATTCATAAAATTTACACAGCGCATGTGAACTTTGAAGTAATTTGTTCATTACTCATAATTAGTGGTGTAGCTAAAATTGTATAGAGGTCACTGAATTTAGACCAGAATTTACTTTTATTACAATTAATAGTTTGCAAGGTAGGTATGCTTTAGTTTTAATGGAAAAAAATGTCTGTGTGTTTCCAAAGTTCAAATTATAGTTGCTATTGATTTATCTTGCACTGACATCTATAGCAAAGCTGTACAAAATGAGGTAACACAGTAGAACACAATCTGAAAACCTGACCATAGTGAGAAGACAACTCTTTAGGTTGTAATTTGTAAGTAGGTTGAGAAGACAATCTACTTTTAAAATGTAAGTTGGAGTTGAGCTTTTCATTGCTTGCATTTCGCTTAAAATCCATTTAAACTCTCTTAGACTACCCTGTATACAGGGTGAGAGTGCTGCTGTGCAGTTAAGAGGTGGAAACCTAACATATATGCTAGTAGGATCGACAAGTAAAACAACTATGTCACAGGAAGGACTCAAGAAAAACAAGAGCTATGCCATTAATGCTAATGACAGACTACATGTCATTTTTTTATTTTGCCCAAAGTTGAACTTTAACCAGTTGACATCCGCGGTGTTAAACCCCCTTCCCATCCAGGCCATTTTTCAGTATTCAGCGCTGCGGTACTTTGACTGACATTTATTCCGTCATGCAGCGCTGTACTGAAATGAATTTTATACCCTTTTTTGGGGACAGATAGAGCTTTCTTTTGGTGGTATTTATTCACCACTGGGGGTTTTATTTTTTTACTATATTAAGGAAAAATTACCGAAATTTAAAAAAAAAAAACAGTTTCCCCTATATTAAATGATAAAACATTTATTATTACCCAATTTTTTGGTAAAATATAAAAGATGGGGTCACGTCGGGTAAAAAGACACCAAACATGTCAAGCCTTAAAATTGCGTGCGCGCGCGAAACCTCAAAAAACGATAATACCCAAAATTGGCCATAGGCGACGCTTTAAAAGCTGTTACCGCTCATCAGTTTAGTGTTATCAGTGATTGATGGCCCTAAAATGATTGCTCTCACTGCGACGTTCGCGGCGATATGTAACATGTGTAGCGCAATTGTAATTTTTGCGCGCTGGGGCACCGGACGCGTATTTACGTTTATAGGCGCGTAAATGTGGGGGTGGGGGAGTTAAACATTTTGGGGGGTTTTTCCCCCTTTTTTTATATCTGACTTTTATTTTATTTTACTTTTTTATATGTGACTTTTATTTATTTTTATTTATATTAATTTTTTTGCACTTATTGTTATTGCTATTATATAGGGGGATAACAATCCCCCTATATAATAGCAAAGGCACACTGACAGGTCCTCTTTATGGAGACATTAGGGGTCTCTAGGACCCCTAAAGTCACCTGTGGACCCCAAAAGAAGCTGATGAAGCAGAGATCTGCTTCATCAGCTTCTTCTCTCTGGCTATAGCAGCCAGATGACTGACAGGTGAATGCGGAAGTGATGTAATACACATCACTTCTGCATTCACAGCCCGGACGGAGATTTGCGGACGGAAACCAGCACATATAGGCGATCGGCGGGCTATGGACCCGCTGATCGCCTATGTGTGAAACACCCGGTACCGGGTGTTCACATTGGACGGGTCTTTTCTGCCCGTGCGTGCCCGCTAGGGGGCGCGCGCGAGCAGAAAAAAAATGCCGTCTGGCGACGGCAACCCGCCGATGCAGCAGTGCCGTCCGTCTGTTTCTCTACTACGGGCGGCAAGAGGTTAATACAATCTATACTTTTATTACATGTATTAACCCCATTCTGAAAAGTGGTCATTAAGTGTACCATTTGTTTACTTTTACAGGATTTAATACTTGCTAGTCATAGAATTAGAATTTTGATAATAATTTTGTAATTCAAGTTTGCTGGGCTCTGCCTGCACAGCCACAGCACCCTGCTGCTGACTGTACCTGGGGCAGACCACACACCCACTACCCCACCCAAGGTACATCACTGTTTCCAAGCATCTAACTTCCCTCTACACATCATAAATTATAATGGTATCTTCTGTGCACTACCATGTGCCCCTACCCTGCTCTAAGTAAGCTGCACTTAAGGACCAAGTCTGGACAAAATCACTCACCCGGAAGACTGAGGACTTTATTGTGAATGAATGGTCATGGGCACACCCCCTAGGGGGGCATCACCAAGCTGCCCTTAAATTTACACTGTACTGGTGCAAAGAGTGATGTCAGCGATGCTCTGCACCTCAGTATGGACCAGCCAGAGGTGAAGAGAACCCTGCAAATGCATGTGCTCAGTCTGAAAACCTCTGAAAAAGTAAATAATAAAACACTAAAAGCAAAAATATAGCCAGTTGGAGCCACAAGGGAAGCAAGGGCTTTAATAATGTAAGGGGAGAGTTAAGGTGACACTAAACTCTGGGTTTAAATCTTAAAAATGCATTCAAGTACCTTAACTGTTAACAGAAATTTGGTTTATTTGTGTATCACTCTGCTGTAGATCCTTAAATCATCTCTGAATTGGTGCTGACACTGTCCTTCCTGCTGAAGGGTGGCTGCTTTTGTTCACCATGGTCCCTGTGTGTGTTGTAAAGTAGCCACAGCTCCAAGCTTGCTACCATAATGGACAAATTAAAAACTAAACATGTAATTGTAGTCCATTACAGGAGTAAGATTAGAGCGGTGACTACTTTACAACACACACAGGGACCATGGGGAACAAAAGTAGCCACCCTCCAGAAGGAAGCACAGTGTCGGCACAAATTCTGAGACGATTTGAGGAATGCACCCGAGTGATACACAAATAAGCTACATTTTTGTTAATAGTTCAGGTACATGAATGCATTTTTAAGATCTAACTCCTGAGTTTAGTGTCACTTTAACAAAAGCACAGTGATTTAAAGGTGTCAGCTTCTGGACTGTTTTTCCAACCATAACAGAAAGTGGGCAGAGAAGTAACTGGTTACATTTAGTTTGTTCTTAATTTTAAAACATTTTTAATTTGTTTTATTAGAGCAACGTTTTTCTTTGGATAAAAAATAACATGATAATTTTCTATCTACATAACCATGATACATGAAGGCTTGATATCATTTGGAAATATTTTAGAACACTTTAAGTTTTCTCCTCGTGAATGATTGGATTTCTGCCCATCGGAAGCTGCAAGTGAGCTTTCTGATCTGATCATTGTCAGACTTGGAGAATGATGGTGCTGACAGTGATTGTCAAGGCTTTAACAGCAGCAGCATCTGAGCCTCATAGCTATGAACACATGTTGTGAATAAAGGTTTAAAAATCTATGTGTAACAAAATATTGTGAGAAAATGTTAGAGATATGAAATGCCCCTGATGTTTTACAGAGATACCAGTATAACACTGTATGTATGAAATTGCATGGCTTGCTTCACACATTGTTTGCAATTGTTGATTTCCTAAATTTGCTTAATGGATAATTTCAATAATGTTTTTAGCTTTGGATAGAGTGAAGAGTTAGGAACTGTACTGTGTGGTTTTTATTGTCTGTTGGGAGATTCACTCTCTTTATAATGGTGAATAGACATTTGCAAATTGATAAAAATCGGTTTTGGATGAAATGAACGAAAACTGATAACACATTTTGAATTGTTTCGTCAAACGAAACAAATTTTTATGCTATTTCGGAATCGGAGGCAACGAACCTTTGAATCCGAAACTGCAAATGTGAACAACACAACGCTGGGCGGCCATATCGGCATGTGCATGCGCACCGTCATCCCGGAGGCGGCATGTGCAATGTCAGACACCTGTTGGGTCCCACTATCTTGGTGCCATGTGACGTAATGTGCCCGCCTCCAAGATGGCGGCACACGTGCGCAGAACGTACCAGTGGCCAATATGACCGCTGAGTGTTTTGATCTCAATATTTCTTGATTAAAGTCAAGTCATGTAATACAGCAAGATGACATTTGGTAAGAAAAATACTCACAGGTGTATGAAACATTAACCAGTCAGTAGTATTAACAGTAAAAGAAACATACATAGAGTATTATGCCGTATCAAGCTAAGTATTTTGTTAACAAATTATTATGTGCCGGAATATGTTTTTCGTATACACGGGCATATAATAATTTGTTCATTCAGATGCAGATGAACTGCCGAATCAACCAAATTTCAATGATTTGCAGGTTTGTCGGAATCTGAATGCACCCGTCTACTGGTGACCATTGTCTCTGGGACTGAAAGTCAGGAAAGATCCATCATTTTGAGTTGTCACTGAGTAGTGAAATCTTTTAATTGGGATTCTTGATGCAGTGAGAGGGGATTTCCATCACTTTGGAAAAATGTCCTTCTAGTTCCTGTTGTGTCTGCAGGACAGGGACTAAAGGCAAATCTTCCCAATGGAACAAACATGGCAAATAAAACCTGGGTTTTTAACCATTCCCTATTTCACCCAAAATGAAAGTAAAAAGTTACAGCAAAAAAAGGTGAAAACCATATTTTAGTTTAAAGAAAGTCTAAAACTAAATGCATTTTAGTTAGTGTTTACATGTGTTTAAAGCCCAAGCCCAATGGTTGATACAAGTAAAGTTATGCAGATTAAAACATGCTTCTTTTATAAAATGAAGAGCAAGGGCCAATAGGTTGTTTACTTTGCATTGGAATTTTCCCTGAGCTTAATGAATGGGGAGAAGCTCTGCTGACTTCCATCATCCAATCATGTGCAATAAAAAATACTGGTTGTCTTTTATGTCCCATGTATACGAATGGGAACTCTTTGCAAAGTGAATTTTCACTGCGTTCACTGAGCCTGCAAAGTAGACAGCCTATTTGCTTTTTTGTAAATCATCCCTACAGACTTGAGAGAGAAGGGAAATCATGTTGTAGAACTGAAATTAATGCAGGTAAGGGCAATTAACTGAATTCATTTAACCTTATAAGCAAATACATAAATAGTTAATGTAATAAATTCAGAGGCAAGTTGTTCACTTTAAGTCTGCCACAAAAGGCATTGGATAAAAATAATATTTTTGTACTAATGGTAAATATATTTTTCATGAAGTCCATTGAGGTACACATGAATGTAATAGTTCTTGGACATTTGGGCTATGCTGCTGCCTTCAGGAGAATGAGATACTGGCAAACATAAAAAGTTGATCTAGCCCCCGCAAACCCCACCTCCAACCTTCTACATGATGAGGTAGACTGCACCATAAAGGGTTTTCATGTGTTTCTACATGCTCAAAATATCCTACAGCTTCCTCTCCAGCAAGGTGCAGAGTGTGGCATCACCAAATTTAATTCCAAATTTTAGAAGACTAGCAGTAAGAGGCATCAGGGCATTACATGATCTCGTGTTTTAACAGGTGCACTCTAGGAGTGCCTAGGTATAAAAAGCGCACCACTTCAGGAGGAATTCACAAAAAAGTAAATTTTTCAAGGTACTACTTAGGCACAATCAACATTTCTAGAAGTTCCCTATCGCATAGAAAATCTCTACGTTTTGAGTTCAGGTGAGTTTCCTTTTCAGAAGTGAATGACAAAGCAGGCCTACATCAGCGCAAAGGTACACGGGGAAAAAGCTGCTATTTCCACATGTTCTCTGGAAACACTTTTTATAATGTCAAAGATGGTGAAGGCCACCAATTCATTTAAGAATTATTCATAGTAGATGTTTAGTAGCAGCTCCTCATGTGCCTCCTTGGTGACCAAGTTCTATTTGACCTTCAATTTTCCTTCTTGTGCAGTCTAACTGTAATCTATTGCAGAATCTGGTGATTGGGCAATGGCACTGTTTAAGGCCTGGTTCACACCTGGGAGTTTTACAGCGCGTTCCTGCGCGCTGTAAAACGCTCAACATGTGAAAACCAATGATTGCCTACGGGCATGGTTCCCACCTGGGCATTTTACAGCGTGTAGGAACTTGCTGCAAAACGCCTTACGCCCAAAGAAGTACAGGAGCTTCTTTGGGGCCTTTTGTCGCGCGTTTCCATTGGTATTCCAGAGTGTGGATCGGGGTTAACAAAGCGGTAACCCTGAGCCACACTCGGGAATACAGCGTACAGGTCTTACCTTGTCCGCGATTTCCGCTGTGTCCTCCAGCGGCTGCCGACTTCCGGGTTCCGGCCGCGTTGCAGGGGGGCGGAGCCGCTGGGAAGTTTAAAAGTGAAACAAAAAAAATTGAGGAAATGGAGAAAATAAAGGGGCGAAAAAACACACCGCCAGTGAAACGCGTGTTTCACTGAATGGAAAAACGCGAAAAGCGAGAGGGAACCCCAAAAACACAAAGGGGTTGATTTACTGAAGACAAATAGGCTGTTCACTTTTGTAATTGGCACATTGCAAGGATATTTCCCCTTAGCTTAGTGAATGTAGTGAACATTCACTTTTCAAAGAATACCCAATCACAAGCAAGTATTTTTGCTTATACATGAGTGAATAATCAAAGTCAGCAGAGGGTCACCTCATTCACTACGGTAAGGGAAACTTCCCTTGCAAAGCGAAAAACCTATTTCCCTTTAGTAAAGAAAACAATGTCTCTGTAAATTATTGTATTTTAAATTTCATAGCAATTAAGTTTGGGTGGGCTTATGTCCAAAATCTCATACAACACCCAGTGGCATGGCTATTTAAAGCATATTTTAATTAAAAGTGAAACATTTGTAAAATTGAAGAGGTGCTTGAAGAAGTAGGAAAATAATCTTCTTCCAAAGTTTGTTTTGCTCAGAAATCATTACAGTTTTCAGCATTATTGTCAACGGTATAAATCTACCTGCTGTTTGCTGACTGCAGAATGTCTGACTGCAGACATCAATGGTAATATCAATCTGCCATTGATGATGGCTTGAATTGACTTGAAGGTAACAGCGATAATTGCTCCGCTAGACAACAACAAAGCCATTTTCTTAATGATCTTGTTTGTCTTCTGTGCCTGGAACTCCTGTTGTCGCAATGAGAGTATTTTATTTGCCCACTGTATAAATACCTAAGAGTTGACTGTGTAAAGTCACCAACAGTAAACTACAATTTTTACCTATGTAGGAGTAAGTAAAACATATTTTTACCATGCTCCTTATATGTTTGTCATTAATTTTGTTTTCCTCCCCTCTCAATTTTTCATGACACATATTAATTACATAATTCATGCAACTTTTACATAAGCAATACTAAAAACAATTTCATTAATTGAATAAGGCATGCAAAAAAGCTTTGCAATACTGTAACAAATAGGAACCATGAATCATTTGCTCATAGTTATAGGTTACTCTTCTTTACACATTGATATCTATATATTTAAAGAGATGTTGTCACTTTGCCCATGCAGAGAAAAGTGACCGTGTATTTAAAAAGGTGATCCCCTATATTCACCTTACCAGCATTCCCCTGGCACTACTTCCTCCTCTACAGCCATCCACAATACCTGGAAAACAACCAGCTATGAAGAAGCATGTTCCAGTTCTCAGATCAAGTAGCCAATTGCTAGGCCTCAGCACTGTGAAATAACGGAGAGTGACATCACCCCAACACCAGACTAAGGAAAAAGGATTTGTGTTTCTTTCCAGTTCCAAGATTTGCTTGGCCACACAGTACAGCCCTCTGCTGCAGTTAAGTAAAACTTACAGGTCTTGCCCTTCCCCTAGTGTGTGACTGGACAGTGAAAGGAGAAGCAACAGAATTATTAGATTATCTCCCTGTCACTCTACTCTATATTCATGACTCTTGTTGGCACATGAACATTGCAGCACAACTGATGGGCTCCTTATGCTGCATCTACTGACCTCTGCTGTACAGGGAATTTCAGGAGGCTAATACCTAGTCAAATTTAGGTACCTAAACTGAGAAATAATACATTGAGGGCCTATTCACATGTGTCTGTTTTCATGCAGAAAATTGTATGCATTTGCTGCATGAAAGTAAAAATCCCATTCTTCTCACCCATGGCTGGTACACAACAGTGCAATGCAGTTTAGTTTGAAAGCGAAAGGTAAACAATTATGGGCCTGTTCATGTGTCTTACTACACACGCTGCATGCACATGGAACAGTGGGGATCATACTAATAAATACAGAGCTGTATTCATTTGGGTCTTTGAAATTTCAGGCTGGAGTTTAACTCTACTATACTGAAGTATAGAAGTATATTTCACATTCAAGTGTACTTATGTAAAAGTATTTCAGTTAGATGCAGATATTAATTTCTTCTTTCACAATAAGAGTGGTCCTTATTCTTCTGTTTCAGCCCCCATTCACACCTCAGCTGCTGTGGGGTGTGTTGTGGAGTGCTGCAGTAGGGCAGCCCAATTATTTGTATGGGTTGCTTACTGCAGCTAAATCACACTACACCACATTACATGGTATTAACACATTCAATGGCTACGTGTGTTTGGGCGCCATTAAGAAATAATGGCACCTCAGCGTACCTAACATTGCATGTGATAAGGGATAGCAAAGGTGTGAACGGAGGCTTACTCTGCTCAGCACCGAAGAATTATAAATCATTCAGTTGCCTATTTCCTATATCACAAGGATTCACATGGTTATTCACAAAAAGGTGAAGAGTTTTGAGAAGGCAGGAGAAGTGAACGATCTAGGCCACGATAGCACATTTAGAAAAATTCTCCAATTCAGCTCACTTTACAGTTCAGTTATGTTGTCCTAGATTGTTCACTTCTCCTGCCTTCTGCAAACTCTTCACCCTTTTGTGAATAGCCATGTCAGTATTTTACTGTAATATATAGTAAATCAGTATAAAACATGCTGAATTGTTTTGTTTTTTTAAATCTGTGAACCAATGGTGCAAGTTTGGTAATCAGTAGTTTAAAGTGAACATTTAGCCAACGTTATACATTATTAACCATTGTATTCCTAATCAACTGGGTCAATAGCTGTGAAAGATATATTTGGAAGACTTTAGGAAGGGACTAGACAAAAGTACACATCCCAACTTTTGGGTTTTGAAGCTTTCTATGAATATCCAACGGCAGTCAGGTCTTAGGATACAATGCAGCAGCAAACTTGTTTCTTGTATATCTATCAGGCAGTCAGATATGTCAATCTGTTTTCCCATAAATAATAATTCTCCACTCTATTAAAGCTCTATAAGAATACTTTCAACTCCATAACATTACTTCAATTTTTAGGGAAAGGCAGAAACTTATGCAGCTCTGTATTCATGAATGCCTCATTAAATGCATTTATTTTAGATTAAGTACTTGGAATTTACCTGGCCTCAGTCTCCTGTAATCGTCTGTACATATGAGCTCAGACTGGAAGAGGGAGAAGCAGCATAAGGAGCCAATCAATTGTGCTGCAGTTAATAAGACATGATGACAGGAGGAGAGAGAAGAGTGGCTGGTGAATAAGCTCATCAGTCTGCTGCTTCTCCTTTCACTGTACAGTAGCAGGGCAGGGAGAGACAAACTCTGTAATTATGAGTGCTTGATCAGCTTCACTAGAGTACGAAGGTGACAATAGGGGTATAAGAGACCCCTAAAGTCGCCTCAGAGTGAGAGTAATAATTCTAGGGTCATAATTCAAGGTTAACTCTAAACTCCTGAACCGAAAAAACTTTAGAAATGTTGCCTATGGACAAATTGATGCAGATTTGAAGCTTGGCATGTTTAGTATCTATTTATTTAGCGCAAACACATATTTTATATTTTATTTTAAAAAACGGTATTGTGTTGTTGTATATTCATACAACATTAAAAAAAAAATGCAACGGCCATCATTGTATTCTACGGAGTTTCTGCTTTTAGGAATCTATATGGTCTCTGCTTCCAGAGTATATATCATTCTGGGGGTTTACATTATCTTCAGGCCTAAAATGTGCATTTTAGCATGTGTGCAAAGAATGGCAATTAAAGGATTAAATGGGTTTTTTTTTCCAGTTTTTTTCTGTTAAAAAAAAATTTTTAATAATGAGGCTAAGGTCCAGGACAGTTCTCCAACCCTTAAAAGCCATTTAAAATCCATTGCACCCCAATGAACACGTAAAAACACATTGATATCACCTTCCCCATTGATTCATCTTACCAAAGAGAGTGACATTTCACCAAAATTCTGGGGATATTAAAACTCTTAATGTTGCTTATCTCTGGTGTTAAAAAAATCTAAGTATTTTTTTTCACTCATATTGGAAATATTTAAGCCATTTATATTTAGCTATATTGGTCAAATAAATAGAATAAAATGTACAAAATTATCAGCTACCTGTCTGCTAATTTTCCTATTGTATCTAGTGAAGCAGTCCAATTGTTTTTTCTCCTCTACCACATCATGTTTTTGGTGTACACAGAAAAGTAATGTTCCTTTTACTGCAATATACTTCGATAGTATGTTTTTCTGCAATTAAAATCTGAATATAATAAAAAAACAATAATAATGTTATGTCATGCAGTTCTCTCCCTAGGTAGCTGCTGGAATGTCTCATTTTCTAAACAATCCTTTGAATAATGCTCTGGGGCTTTGCATAATTATATAGTAGCACAGACATTCTGTATCAAAGATGCAGGGCCAAATTAAAATTCATAAAAATTGACAATACAGGAAAATACGCTTGTTTGAAACCGCTTCTCTGTTTATCTTTTTTTTT
Source organism: Nanorana parkeri (assembly GCF_000935625.1). Taxonomy (NCBI): domain Eukaryota; kingdom Metazoa; phylum Chordata; class Amphibia; order Anura; family Dicroglossidae; genus Nanorana; species Nanorana parkeri. The sequence goes on from NW_017309641.1 coordinate 25,437, forward strand.
TCTCAGAACTGGATGGAAGTAGGACTGGTTATTTCAAGATTTGGTTTACAGTAAATGACCAAATAACAAAACAAGAAAAACTACTGTCAATATTTAGACGTTTATCAAGGACCAAAATAGTGGGTTTGACATGTTTTTTTCCTCTACTGTCAACCACTACATTATAATGTTTATTTAATAGTTGTGTCTACTGGTCTAATTCCTTCAATTATCAGTTTCCTCCTTTTTAAGTTTTTTTTTAACTACTGAACTTGCCACATATGTTTTCCAGATTAGTATGGCAAAATTAAAGCAGCAATATGTCTGTATATGTGTGTGTGTGTGTATGTATGTATATATGTGCGTGTGTGTGTATATGTGTGTGTGTATGTGTGTGTATGTGTGTATATATATATATATATAATGTATGAGTACCAGCCTTTTTTAGATATCTTCCACTTGCCTGATTTGTTTCAAATTACTCTGCATTGTTGTATTTCTTTTTTCTAAGGATTTTGTAGATTTTGTAAAATATGATTTTATACCAAGTTTAAAAAGAAATTTGAGGTGTGTCCATGTTTTAGTTCAGTTCTGTAGTTTGAAACCCTATTTGTATCTGGCAATACAAGATAAAAGACGAAAGAAGCTGCAAACTAGGATCTGTTTATAAATTCTTTATAAACAGGCTTCATATAATTGTTTTGTACAATCCATTTCCATTGACTAATCTGCAACAGAAACCTTTTCATGAACCTCTTATGTAGCTCTGTTAAATTAAAATGTTATTTTGTTAAACGATTCCTCCTATATTTCCACACACATCCTATTCCTCTTTGACCTAAAAAGAGTTATATCAATTGGCAACCTCAGAAAAACTATTATTTTGGGCCCTGGAAGAAATTTGATGGTGACAATAAAAGAGAACGTTAAAAAAAAAAAACACCAAAGAAGAAGTCTGAAAGGTCTACAAAATTGTCAATCAAATAAGATGTAAAAGTATTCCATCTGACTATGTATGCTGCTGTTTTCTATCAAAAGTCTATTTTTTGTGTTGCCACTTAATCTGTGCATTCTCCAAATTCATTTTGGGGAAGCTGTGAGCTTCTTCTTTCCCCTACATGTGACTAGGGTGGCTTACAAGTATCCTGTGAATACACTACACACATATAAAAGCATGTGTGCATGGGTTTACATACACAATTTCACAATTGTATTTCTGTCTGTGACCCTATTGGGAGATTTTCCTCTTATGTCCTGCTCCTGTTTAACTTGCAGAGAAAGTAGACGCACAGGGGCAGTGGAGCATACAGTGTAGCCTCTACTTAAGCAAATAGTCTATATGCTCCCTTCAGCTACCAAAGTATTTTTATGCTTCAGCTTAACCGTTGTCCCTGCTACCCTTTGACCTGCAGCCTAGTCTCCACTGCACACACAGCTTAGCCTCTGGTACACCAGCAGCCTCTGCTGCATCCGCAATCTACTCCGCCACTGCTTTCTCAGCCTCCACTGCATGTCCTCTACTCTTGCAGTGTCACCAATCATGTGCAAGCAAAAATCGTATTTTTTTCTCCTTGAACATGATTTGAATATTCTTTGCAAAGTGAATTTTCACCTCATTCCCTTAGCTAGGGGAAAATGTTCTTGCTAAGTGAACCAACTATTTACCTTTGGTAAGTCAACCCCATGGATGTTACCTGATTCACATGTGGGTAAGACACTTGCACCATCCTATAAACTACAACACCTATGTTTAGATTACTACATATAACACACCACATGTTCACGTTTAGCATGTTTTGCCAGATTGCAACACTTTTTGTAGTTGACAACTGCCATTTGAACCTCTGTGCCCATAGTCAAAGCTTGACACCCACAATAAAACACAAAATGTAAAACTGCAAAATACAATTCACTAAAAAATAATGGCCACAAACAGGTTAAGTAACTATGACGTTAAATATACTAAGCAAGATCCCTTTGCTGAGTCGTAAAAGCTGTCCCCAGCTGGAATTTACTATAGTTGAAGTTCATGAATGTCGGTATTTTCTTCTGTTCCAAGCATCTAGATTTCAATGCATTTGGATGCATAAGTTAACTATTTAACTATTGGAGTTGGATGTTAACTATTGGATGTTGGATGGTAACTATTTTTTACTGGTTGCCAAGAGATTTTCTCAATTTCATTTGGCTTTATCCCTAGCAAGACAAGGCATATATGGTGTGGGAGTAGGGTGCTGGAAAGAAAGGATGGTCATGGTACAGGTGGAAGGGGGAGGAGAGGAGTAATATAGGTAATATGTTGAATGTGGGGGAGAGTATGCTGTAATCTTGAAGGTAAAGGATAGGAACTGTAGAGCAGGGGGGCGGACAAGAAGAGCAGAAAAGAGAAGGGGGCACTATAGGATGGGGAAAAGCAGTATGGGGGGTACTAGAGATGAACAAAAGTAGCCTCCACCCCTGTTATGCCCATACTTTTGTTTCCATTTACTCATTTCTTGTAAGGTGTGACATCTGCTTATTGCATAGTGCTTGTGAAATCATGGCATCTGTACCTTTTTTTTTACATTCATGATTTTGGTATAGTTTTCTAGTCATATTACTTAGCTGCAAGAGAGCAAAATCAGGTGTCCTGCTTTTGAGAGTTGTCTTCCTGGAGTTCAGGCAGCCAGAGAGTTTGTCTGCCTGGAGTTCAGCTTTAAAACCGAGTTCAGCTTTCCTCACTCTGCATCTTGTAGAGAGTCTATGAGGAAGAAAGAGGACTAGATGTGAGACTGGGATTAAAGTGACACTAAAATAAGGATTTCAATCTTAAAAATGCATTCATTTACCTTAACTATTAACAATACTGGCCCCTATTTGTGTATCACTTGGCTGTAGATCCTGAAATCATCTCTGAATTTGTGCTGACACTCCTTCCTTCTGGAGTGTGGCTACTTTTGTTCCCCTTGGTCCCTGTGTGTGTTATAAAGTAGCCACCTCTCATGCTTGCTTCTGTGATAGACTACAATCTTATGTTTAGTTTACTAATTTGTATTGAGATTATAGTTCATCAAGAGAGCAAGATCACCTAAAATAGATGCTACTGCTTGTTATTTAAATGTTTTCGTTTCCTACTGAATCAGGTGGTCCCCTGAGCACTGGCCCTAATATCCTGTATTCGGGTGGCTGTTTTCCCTTGCTATGGAGCCACCCTTGTGTGTCCTAGAAAGCTGTGTGTGTCTACAAACACACAAAAACAGCAAGGCAAGCTGAGCTCCCCTGCTCCCAGATTCTCCCTCTTCCCTTGTCCAAGCTACTACATGGAGGGCTACTAGAGAATTTGCTGTCCCTTGTGATCTTGTATTAGACAGGAAATTCAGAGAAGCCAAGCTGAGAGAGTTGGAGCTGTTTGGAAACATAATGATTGTAATCGCTTAGGAAAATTTTTTACAAAGTACTTTGCAGGGCATTGTATATTTTTTTGGTCTGGATTCATTATTGGAAACAAGGTTCTGAGTTTAATACTACTTTTATGACTAAGTGTGTTAGCAGAATTATCATAAAATTTGCTATAAATACTAAAATGTTCATGCAGTCGAAGAGTATATAAGTCCCTAGTGGGAAAAGGCTTGATGTTTTATATGGAACATAATGAGGATATGTTTGAAGACACTAGTTTAGAAATGGAAAAAATTAAAGTCTATATATGTGTTTCACATTGAACACTTTTAAGCAGTGTACACAAGGTTGGCATACACCAATTTCCTTTCCTAATCCAGGCTGAAATTTTGGATATTTGTGCAATGGGCAACAAAGATGAGGGGCTAATATCATAATTATGAATATTCTGGATTCTGTAACTGCAATATTCTGTAACTGCAATCATGAGTATCTGCTCCTTAAGATGGGTTTATTCAGTATCTTACAATTGGAAACAGAATGCCCCCTTGACTGTATTGTTTACGCTTTTTTTATACTTCTCTTAAGTATCAGGGCCCTTTTCAAATCTTCCCCAGCTGTGGGTGTTCCTCAGTGATCCAGAAAATGGCACTGACATGATGAAACCAGGACCACTTTCTGGCCTATCGGACAGTGTATGCAGGGTGTGGTAGTGATGCCTCCTCAGGGGGTGGGCCTGTGATTCCCGCCATTACTTGTGTCATCAGTCTTCTGATTTGAACAACATTGGGCTTAACCCAGAAGACTGAGGACATCTAGTGGACAAATTAATTTCTGCAGGTGGTGAGGCAGCGCCACAGATAAGGTAAGTAATGCAGCCAGAGCTGGTTCTAATTTTTTTACATAATTTTTTTACAATTAAAAAATATTGGGCTTTAAATATAAAATCTATTAAACAGTCCTAAATAAGGTTGTCCCACTCTGAGGATTTCTGGATCCAGCTTTTTTTCAACTCACTGTGCTTTAGGTATGAATAAAACCAATCTGCGTTATCGCAGGATGGGACAATTAAATGGCGAGGGCAGGATTTTAAAATGTCAGGTTGTCAGGGGATATTGAGATATGCAGCTTATCTCTTCTCATCTCTAACCCACAGCAGTCCTCTCCTAAACATTTAAATAAGGAAGCAATGGAGCTTTAGGGTGTATTATTAAATGTATATACTAATAAAGTGTGTCTATGACGGTATTGCTGCAGATTCATGAAAACCAAAATCTAAAGCATTGCTCCTACCAACTCATTATTTTATAACGTAATTACTGGAATTGAACTGGTTAAAATATATATTATAAAGATGAATAGAAATGTCCCTTTCTGCCATTTTGTTAAAATGTTGTAAAAGGCACAGGCATTATATGCTGTCAAAAACATTATATCTCTCTCTCTCGCTCTCTCTCTCTCTCTATATATATATAGGGTAATTAAAATTTGGTAGGGGCAGAAGTCCTTTTAACAATGATTAAATTACCAGTTTATTGCTACTTGTTTTATACGGCTAAGCCTTTATATAAGTAAATCAAGATTTAGTAGCATGTCTGGTGCTACATTTATATTGTGACAGCTTCCTTTCTGCAGCTCAACAGCCAGACCGTGTGTCATGGTGAAGGATTATTGTTACAGTACGAATAACACGCTGAACTGTACTGAAACAAGTTCTTCCTCCTGGGAGATGCATTACAAGAACAGAGACCATAAATTAACTTTGCATGTCAAATTCTCAAGCCTGGGGAGCTACCGGAGCAAATTCATCCAGAGCTTTCACAGTTCAGCCTTTACAAAGAAAAAAAATCTTCCTAACATTCAAGCTGTTTATATATTTGGAGCAAGAATACAATGGCCCTGTACCATAGATTACATTTAACTTAAATCTTAATTTCATTATATTAAATCATTTATTATCTGTATATGCAGCTATATGCAGCTTATGGATTCATGTATTGTAATACAATCTAGTGCCAAACAAAGTTATTTTGGTTGTACCAGATACTTAGCAGAACTTGGGTCCTTTTAAGAATGTTACTAAAAACACCAGTGATATCATATTACTGCTTGATGGATTGCCTGTTGATAGGGTGTCCAGGATAATTTTATAGATCATGGACATCATGTTTCTAGTACAACTAATCATTAATGTAATTATTCAGATTTAGAAACTGATAGCAATACTTAAGTCCATTAAATGGTATGACATAATTATCAAGGTTACTCACATATAAAGATTATTATTAATTCATACGCTAACAGGTCTATTCACTAAGGGTTTGGGGGAGGCAGGGGAAGTGAACAATCTAGGCCAGAATAGCTGATTTGGAAAAATTATCCAATTCAACTCACTTTCCAGTTCAACTATGTTGTCCTAGATTGATCACTTTCCTGCCTTCACCAAACCCTTCTTAATCTGACTCCAACTGTTGTATTAGTGATGTATCCCTTGCTAAGACCTCTATGCCTGGCCTGTAAAGGCAGATGCAATCACCGCGGACAGTCTTTATCAAATAGCTGAACTCACCAAATACTTTTTCATCCACTGTTACCTTATGCGTTTATGTCAAATCATCATAAGACATATGTATATAGTTTTATTTTTGTTTTAAATATTCCCCATGAGGTGATGGGAGCTGGTAATTAAATATGTTCTTTGTTGTGGGTTATCACTGTACAGGGGAGTTGCATACCAATGAAATTTACAGATAGTAAAAAAAAAAATCCCACATTTTTTTACCAATATATAAACAGTAAAAAGGGGAGAAAGGAGCAGATAGGCCCAATAAAGGACGAAAATGGGAAGTTAGTCACAAATGACAAGGAGAGGGCCAAAGTGCTGAACACTTTTTTCTCCTCAGTATACACTCAGGAGGGAAACGGGTTTGACGCCCATGATAAAGCACAGAGTTCATCACAAAATATAGCCAAGTGGTTGACGGAACCCGGGATACAACAAAGACTTAGTCCTACTTAATGCAAATAAAGTGTTGGAACCGGATAGTCTGCACACCAAGATACTTAAGGAACTAAGTGAGGTTATAATTAGACCATTACTCCTCATTTTTAAGGACTCTCTAATGACTGGTAGAGTTCCGAGTGACTGGCCGAGGGCTACGGTAGTTCCAATATTTAAAAAGGGGGCAAGATGCCAACCTGGGAATTACAGACCAGTTAGTCTTACATCTGTAGTTTGTAAACTGGTAGAGGGAATGATAAAGGACTACTTGGTAGAATTTGTTCAGGATAATGGCATAGTTAATGACAATCAGCATGGGTTTAGGAAAGACCGTTCCTGCCAGACTAACCTACTGACTTTTTACGAGGGGGTAAGTAGAAATCTGGATGGCGGGAGGTCTGTGGATGTGGTCTATATGGATTTCTCAAAGGCTTTTGATACGGTACCACACAAACGCTTACTATACGAGCTGAGGTCTATGGGCATAGATGGAAGGGTGTGTACATGGATAGAGAACTGGCTAAAGGAACGGGTACAGAGAGTATCAATAAATGGCGCCCTTTCAGACTGGGCTAGTGTCATTAGCGGTGTGCCTCAGGGTTCTGTGCTGTGTCCCATGCTTTTCAACCTGTTTATTAACGACATCGGGGATGGAGTAAACAGCGATATATCTCAGTGTTTGCTGACGATACCAAAATTGAGAGGGTAAAAACAGACCAAGATAGTGTAACATTGCAGGAGGACCTGGATAAAATAGGGGAGTGGGCAACTATGTGGCAGATGAGGTTTAATGTCGATAAATGCAAAGTTATGCACTTTGGGATTAAAAATAGGCAAATGGGTTATACAATTATGGGTATGCGGCTAGGGAAGTCGGAAATGGAGAAATATTTGGGGGTCATTGTAGACCACAAACTGAATAATAGATTACAGTGCCAGGTTGCTGTAAGCAAAGCTAGTAGAGTCCTGTCCTGCATCAACGGAATGTTTTGCAGAGACAAGTCTATAATTTTGCCACTCTACACATCACTGGTTCGGCCTCACCTGGAGTATGAGGTGCAGTTTTGGGCACCAGTACACAGAAAGGATGTCCTTGAGCTGTAGAACGTCCAGCGGAGGGTGACCAAACTCATCAAGGGGAGTGAGGATCTTTACACGATTTACACATGATGGAATATCTTAATTGGGAGTGATAAGGAAACAAGATTTGAAGAGTGTTTTGTCACTCGGACTTGAAAGGACACCTTTTTTTTAATTGGATATTTATTAATTTTTATTTTATATATTTTTTCATCTGTGGACTATTATTTTGTACACTGTTTAGATTATTTCACTAACATGTCATTCAGTGCATATATTCACTTGATGGTATAGGTGATTGATGCGCAGTATATGCACCTGATACACAACCCAAGGGTCATTACCTTTTAGCACAGCACACTTTATGTTATAGGTGGTTGATGCGCAGTGCATACACTTGACACATAGATCCCTGCCAGGTCACTATCTGCAAGGAGTTTGCATGTTCTCTCTGTGCTTGCATGGGTTTCCCCTGGGTACTCCAGCTTCCTCCCACACTCCAAAGACATGCTTGTAGGTTAATAGGCTGCTGTCTAATTTGGCCCTTGTATGTATGCACGTGATATAGAGAGCTTAGATTGTAAGCTGCTTGAGGGCAGGTTCTGATGTGAATGTGCACTGTGAAAAGCACTGCATAAATTGTCAGCACTATATTAATACCAATAATAAATAATGTTAACATGCCATAAAACCAATCTTCCATTACAGAGAAAGGAAACTGTACCACATGAAGTAAAATGATGAGATAGGCAAAAAGCAGTATACCTGTTAGTTAAAAAGACATGGAAGCTTGATGTGACACAAAACTCAAAAACTGCATTTAAGTGCCTTAACTATTAACAAAAATGTAGCTTATCTGCGTATCACTCGGCTGTAGATCCTCAAATCATCTATGAATTTGTGCTGACACTGTCCTTCCTTCTTGGGGGTGGTTTCTTTTGTTCCTCATGGTTCCTGTGTGTATTGTAAATTAGCCACTGCTCCAAGCGTGCTCTTGTGATGAACTACAATCTCAATACATTTGTTCATTACTGAGCTGTAGATCCTCAAATCATCTCTGATTTGGTGCTGACACTGTACTTCGAAAGCTAGGTATACATCCTGGACCCTGCCAGAGAGTTGTCTGCATAGAGTTTAGCTTTAAAGACATGTTCAGCTTTCCTCCCTCTTCATCTTGTGGAAAGTCTGAGGAAGAAAAAGGACTAGATGTGGGACTGGGATTAAAGTAGCACTAAACTCAGTGGTACAATTTTAAAAATACATTCAAGTACTTAACTATTAACAAAGATGCATCTTATTTGTGTATCACTCGGCTGTAGATCCTCAAATCATCTCTAATTTCATGCTGACATCTTTTTTAATAGTTAAGGTACTTGAATGTATTTGTAAGATTTAACTCCTGAGTTTAGTGTCACTTTAAACAAACACAAAGTTCCGGGGACTGGGTTTCAGCTTCCACATGACCTGGTTCCATTTTCTTACCACTTATCCCATAACTAGCAGGACTGTTAACCTGTTAATATGTTTTGTGTCAGATGCAATTGTACCCTTTCATGTAACATAGCAGATTTTCATGCATAGGGTCTTTCCAGCAGAATGTCTGACATGCTCAGGGTAATCATACCCATATCTTGAAAATAAGTATTTAATATCTTCAGTTGACGAGCTCCCCAAACGAATGCAAACATAATCATTAAAAAATGCCTCTTTCAAAAAAAGCAAATTGCGTGTTAGGTTTAATTATTTTTTTAACACAGTCCATTTAAATTATTTCTACACTAAGATTATGAAGGGTTTTTTTAATGAAAAATCTTTATTTTATCTACACTGAAAACTGAAGAAACCTTCTAAAGATCATGTTGTAAGATGAACCAAACATGAAGACTTAAGTGCCTCCCTTGACCAAGAATCATTTCTGTCTTTTAATCTTCTGGAAATCTGGCTTTCCATCTTCCACAAAAATGCCTAAAATTACAAAAGTCCAATATTTTAATCATTCAGTTCAATGGTGGACAAAATTTAATAAAACCTCCAGGACTCGTTAAACCACATTCCAGCCCCACAACATCCAAAGACAGACCTGCAAAATAAGAAGAATGCTTTCAAAAGGTTCATCTTTATCAAAGAGAAACATTTACCAGCAGACTCAAAGTGCGAGATACTCAGAGGTATTGCTTGATACAGCAGTGATAAAGAATATGACTCAAAGAGACAGAACATTCTGCAGTACTGAAAATGGGAATGGGAAGATCAGACTGCACAGAGGCAATGAATGTGTTCAATCTCTGAACAATGGCCATAGAAGAATCAAACTTTTCCTGTGATGTATTCAGTAGTTGTAAATAGAACTCACACTCTGTGTAAATGTATAAGCTGAAAGTAAGGAACTGTACCTTCATCTGCAGTCACTGTACAATAGACTGTTGGGGAATAGTGAATTTGTTCTGTACTGTTGAAGAGCTCTTGTTCCAGGAAATCATGAGAGAAAGAAATAGAACTTAGTTATATACCAACCGGTAGTTGGGTCTGGAAAGATAGGGTGGTTGAGGTATTCCTTTTTCAAAACTGTACTATTTTCTGTTGCCAAACCTGTACCTGTGACTATGTGATACACAATAACTTAGATACAACCCTCTGCAATTACAAGCAATGTTTTCTGTGCATAGTAAGACTTGCAATTGTCAGTAAAATGTGATTGAAGGTTAAAAAATAAGTATAGTGAAAACTATTTTTTTTTGTCAATTTTGGATAGAATACAGGCGGAATAAAACCCTTTTTATTTTTTATTTTTTTGGCTGTGTTCCATTGGGAAAATGTGTCCTAAACTTCCTGCCCCAGAGGTACAACAGGAAGTGGGAGCACTTTTCTACAAAGTCAGGGGAATTCCTCCTTAAAAATTGGCAACTGTAAAATTCTGCAAAAACTGTCATATTCTATCACGTTTTGCCCTGGTAAAAATGATCCTAACTTTGAAAATACTATAAAGACTGATGTCCTACATTCAATATTTTTCTACATTCTTGGGGTCCAATTGTTGACTGGCGGTATGTTCACAATTATTTTTCTACTAGTCCCCTGACCAGAGGAGTACTAAAGTAACCACTCTGCATTTTATCCCTTCTATTTTATATAACTGTTTTGCTTGTATGTATAGCAAGTTTTTTGTAATTTGTACTTTTTATAAATATGCAATGCCTTCCCTTTTCGATTATTAAAAGAAGAACTGTTGGCAAAAAAAATCTTAACACTTGCAGTGGGGCTACCCATTTTGCTTAGTGAGCTAAAGTAACAGAGATTTACTCCCCCGAACCGCGATCTCGGCTTGCTCATTCATTGGTTCCTTCAGCCTCGCACTCCCTCCAGTTCAGCTGTCTAAGGTCCTGCAAGGATAAGATTTTATTTGCCTGGAGTTCTTCTTTAAATATAAAGTTAGATTACGTTTTTGATTACTGTAAGATAAACATGTATCTAAAGAGCTGGAGTGAGTAAGCCTAAAGTTACATAGTATTTGGGGTTGAATAAAGACATACGTCCATCAAGTCCAACCCATATAGGTCCACGCATCATCTCATTCTTAGGGATACTGGTATCCCTGGATATTACGGTCCCTCAAGAAATTGTCCAAACGTTTCTTGAACAAATCTACGCTCTTGGCTGAAATCACTGCCGATGGCAGTGAGTTCCAGACCTTAACCGCTCTTACTGTAAAGAAAAGATCCTGCTCCTCCAACCCCCCCTCCACCACATCCTGGTGCGTTTTATGTCCAGACTCTTTTCCATGACTGTTATGCTCCTAAGTGTTGCCAGTTTCTTGCTAAGATCCAGAATCTGGGTTTCCAAACAAGCAACTTGCTCACATCTCGCGCAAATGTATTCCCCCTCGAACGCATGTTCAAGGAACGCATACAATGCGCATGAAATGCACCTGGTTGCATACCCACTCATGGAAGACATTATTTTATTTCACCCTTCTTATTTATTTACTTTTATATTATTTTTATGTAAATCGAGACTACTTATTTGTAATTTATTTATCTACGGTTTAGTGGTTCACAAGTGGCACGTTTAATAACTTGTTTGTTAAACTAAATTTAATTTATACCACCGCCCTGGAATAAGTTGCCACCGCCCTGGTTAAACTTTAATTGTTTAAACGCCAATTTTTTAACGCCACTTAACTTCCAGGCACTTTGTTCCCAAGCCCTGTGTGAGCAAGCTCAAAATGAGTGGTGCACTAGTTTATAATACACCTGTTGTATGTGTTGGGACTATCCTTGTAGTTAAATTAATTGGTTAAGCTAACTGTTTAACTGCTAGTAAAAGCAGAGTGTGAATGTTTGCAACTTGTCTGTTATTAGCTGTACATTTATTTTTTTAAAAAGATGTGTCAGGAGTGTGAGTCTCTGGCAAGCCTATAAATGTGAGTGGTGACAGCCATGTGTGTTTTCCCTTGTGCAGATGGAGGGTCTCATGTTCTCACAGTTATTTGCCCCCATGCTGGCAAATTTTCAAAAATAACAGCTTCTTCTCTTTCATCTATCTTCTGTATCCATGATAATATATTTTGGGTTTGCAACATTTTTGTATTTTTGTACCGAAATATGGTCCACCTCATCACTCAGAGAATATGAGGGGGGTTAATCAAATCCTGTTTGAAATTCACAAAACCCTAACTTAGCAGTGATTTCCACTGAAATATATTTGGACCAATCTTGATACCAAGTTCTGGCCCTTTTCGAGGCTGAAGGCAAGCTAATGTCAAAAAAGGGAATAGGAAGCTGGGCACTGTCATGAGGCACATTTAAAAACTTTTTGGAAAATTCAGTACAGTGGGGAGAGGGTCCTTTTTAATGTGATTTTGAGGAAGACATAGAAAAAACACTAATCCTTCAAATTACATACTTCAGAGATGCCTTTAAGCTGTATGCGGTGTTACCGAAAAGTGGGATCATCACAGACAGCACAAGCAGCACTCTATTCTGGCATCACATATTTTGGATGTGTAATTGATTTTTTAACCTATAGGTTTTGCTTGTAATAACCACTTGCTGTCCGGAGCAATTGCTTACTATTTGCACACACATGAGATAATCTGAATTTCTGGGTAGAAAACGGCATCAAACCCCCAAACAATTATATATTTTCTGAAAGCAGATGCCCTGTAGAATAAAAAAAAAATGCTAGTTGCAATTTGCGGTATTTGTGCAAATGTTTATCAAACCAGTATTTTTAGGACAAAATACACTAAAATTGTATTTAGTGGACAGAAACAGAATATAATACCCAATTTTCTGGTAAAATATAAAAGATGGGGTCACATCGGGTAAATAGATACCAAACATGTCAAGCCTTAAAATTGTGTTCGCCCGTGAAGCCGCAAAAAACTTCAATAACCAAAATTTCCCATAGGAGACACTTTAAAAGCATTTATCGCTCACCACTTCAGTGCTAACAGTTAGTAATGGCTCTAGAATTATTGCTCTCTCTCTCTGACGTTTGCGGCAAAATGTAACATGTGTAGCGCGAATTTCATTTTTGCACGTAGGCGCACTGACACATGTTTGCAGATGTATGTGGGTGGCGGGGGACTTTAAAAAAATTAGCTTTTTTTTTTTACATTTTCTTATGTTACTTACATTGGGGGTTTTTAAACACTTTTTTTTTTACACTAACCTTATTGTTATCACATAGGGGGATACCAAGCCCCCTATGTAATAGCAGATAGTGTGTGACAGGTCCTCTTTATGGAGAGATCTGCTTCCCCAGCTTCTTCTCCTGGCTCTAAGAGCGTAACTAGAAATCACAGGGCCCCATAGCAAAATTTTGTATGGGGCCCCTTGATTGCTAGTCATGCCACTTGCAGAGCCCCAGCGGAGAGTGACCCTGCAGAGCTCTGCAGGGTCTGGGATCTCTTACCTGTCAGCCCCCCCTGCTCTTAGGTCGCTGGCCATTGATGTAAGAGGAGGCCGGCCCCGCTTCCTCCATTTCGAACACCGCCCTCATCTGCCGCAGCGGCTGGCTGTCATTGACACAGCTCCGCAGCGGCTATGAGGGGAAATGCGCCGTGGCCGCTGCTGAGCTGTGTCTATGACAGCCAGCACCCCCACATGCCATAGCGACCCAGGCGGCCGCCTGGGTCGCTATGGCGATTGTTACGCCACTGCATACCGCCGATCGATACAAATGATCCGGCGGCTGTATAGATGCCGGATCATTTGTACCTGAACAGCCATTGCCGGCTGTTTAAAATGACACCAAGAACACGGCTGCAGCAGCAGCTGTGTACTTGGTTTAACCACTTCTGGAGGCCACCGTATATGTACATATTGCGGCCCGTAAGTGGTAAAATTTGATTTTTTAAGTAGTTTTGGCTGAGGCACTTGATTGATTTATTTATCAAGTTTAATAAGCCTGATTTGATCGGTAGCAACAAGTTTGTGAGCCTAAACGTTTAATAAAATATCAAAATAAAGTGGACAAAAACACTTAAAAACCTCAAGCCAACATTCCCTGAACTCCCATACCATTCCCATATCCGCTATATTCCCAAAATATTCAGGTATGTATTTGGCAGAAATTGGCTAGTGTCAGGACAGTATGCAAACACTTGAATGGGTAAAAACTAAAATGCAACAAGGCAGGTTTTATCTTGCAATAAAAACTAGAGAGTGTTACTTTGGAGACAATAGTCACAAACATATAGTGGCTGTACATCATGTAAGCAGCTTGGTGAGGCCGGAGTATAAAAGGGGGGAGATGAGGCAGGTTTTATCTTGCAATATAAACTAGTGTATTATCGGAGAGGCAATAGCCACAAATAATGTTCAGTAGCAAGACACTATGTAAGCAGCTTGGTGTGGCAGCAATATAAGAGGGAGAAACAAACCAGCTTTTATCTTGAAATAAACATGAATGTATTATCTGAGAGACAATAGCCACACAGTTGTTGTACAGTGATTGGACAGCATCTACACAACTTGATTAGGCTGCAATGTAAGAGGGATGAGACAGGTTTTATCTTGAAATAAACTTTAGAGTGTATAATTTGAGAGAAAATACCCACAAATATACAATAGCTAGACAGTATACAAGTGGCTTGGTTATGCAGTAATATAAGTGAGAGACAAGTCGGGTTTTATCTTACAAAAAAAATTAGAGTTTTTATCCTAGACACAATAGCCACAAATAATGTTCAGTGGCTAGACCCAATATAAGCAACTTGGTGTGGATACAATATAGGAGGGGGAGAGATTACCTATAAGTAAAAAACGCCAGCTGCTGATGCTACAGGCTAAACTTTTACAGTCGTCCACAACCCCCTCCCACCCCCAAAAAATTATATTTGCGACCATTACAAGCTCCTGACAGCTCTCCTGACCTATTCCAGGAGAGGTGGTAGGAGCCGGTAACGGGTCAAAAGTATAATTTTTTTTGGAGCGGAGGGTGGATGACAGTTGGTCTCTAGCATCAACAGCCGCGGTTTTGTACTTATTGCCAGTCTAAGATTTGTTCAGTTAATTAAAATAAACCTGTCCACGCTCTAGACATGTGCAATTTGTTTTGGACACATTTTGGAAATTCGTACATTCGCATGCATACGAATTGCCGAATGACAGAACTAATGAATGTGAATTAATACAAATTTCTTTCTCAAATGAAGTTTTAAACATCAACTTTAACAAAAAAAATCTAAATTTTCGTTAGCGGTGGTATGTACAAGTTGTTTTTTTACCGTCCACAGAAAGAAAAGAAAAAAAAAGAGTGCAGCCCCCCCTTCCCATTCATACCAGACCCTTTAGGTCTGGTAAGCATGTTAGTAGGAACCTCTCAAGTTAAAAATACAAAAAAAGTGCGTGAGGTTTCCCCAAAAGTCATTCCAGGCCCCCACCCCCCAAAAATGTTCAAAAAATGTGGGGTTCCCCCTAAAATTCGCAACCAGACCCTTAATCCGACCACCGGCCTGACAGGGCAGGAAAAGGGGGGACGAGCAAGCGCTCCTCTCCCTGCACCATACCAGGCCACATGCCATTGGCATTGGGAGGGTGCTTTTCCAGCCCCCCCGCCAGATGCTGATGGGGACAAGTGCCTCTTCTGCCATAACCCTAGCACGGTGGTTGTAGGGGTCTGTGGGCAGGGGGGCATTTTTGCATCGGGGTAGCCCTTTTAATAAAGGGGGAACCCAGATGCCGCCCCCTGTGAATTAATAAGGGGTAGTTGTTATCCCTACTAATTCACTTAAGGGTTATATTAAAAGTAACTAAAAACACAACACTTTTGAAAAAATTATTTTAATTGAATTAAAAACAAAGAGTCTGTTTTTTACAAGTCTTTTATAAAAAAAAAGGATTAATTGATGTAATCTAACGTCAACCATGATGAACAACACTCGCCGAAATCAAAAAAAGTCTCGCTGCACGACTTTCAGTGCCTGGTCTATCAGTCCATGCAGTCTGTGCACCAGGAGGAAAACGAGAGGGATTTTATCACTAATCCCCACCTCATCGCAGCTCACCATTTTGGTCGCCTCTTCAAAAGGTGCAAAAATGCATGATGAGAGAATGATAAGTCATTGATGGAGTGAAAATAGTCCCAGCTCCATAGAGGCTGGCTTTGCATCTTTATCACACAGATACTCATAGATGGCAACCTGCCACTGGTGCAGCTTCTGCAGCATGGCCAACATTGAGCTCCAGTGAATGGAGGTGTCACACATGAGGCAGTTGGCAGGCAGCTGATGATAGCTCTGCCTTTATGCCAGGTTAACACTGGCTGGCTATGACTGCCTAAAGTAGCCACAAACCGCTCTGGCCTGGCAAAGGACCTCCTGGAAGCCAGAGTTCTTCAGGAGGAACTGCTGCAGCACCAGGTCGTAGACCTGTGCAGACAAAGCACATGTGTGATTTTTTTTTTTTTTTACTGGGTGAAGGGCAGCCAGCAGGTTAGTGTCATTGTTGCACACTACTTTGCCTGGCTGAAAAAGGCAAGGAGTCATCCAGTCTGGGCCTGAAGAGCTGCCATCAGCTCTGACCCAGTGTGCCTCCTGACCCCCAGGCATACAAGCTGCAAAATAGCATGGCATAATTGAGCCTGAAATTTAGCTTTGCTCTAGGGTGCTTGGGGGAACTGCTGGTCCTGAGGAGTCAGAGGATGATGCCAGTGAGGAGAATGGGGTACAGGTGACTTCCTTGTCAACATCGGACAAAACACGTGGTGGCACCACCAGCTCCAGCAGTGTACCCTCTCCTGCATTCTTCCCAGCCACCACAAGACTGATCCAGTATACTGCAAAGGATACGTGGTGTTCATGCCCATAATTACTGGAACATATGTTCATGTATACCCTGCTACTAACAGTGTGGTTCAGTGACACAGATATATTAAATTCCACATGCTGATGAAGGGCAGAAATGGCCTTCAGGCAAAATAATGATGGCTGGGTACCTACCGGTGTGGAGTAGCCCAGGCTATAGACCCGCAGAAGGAGGCTGATTCCAGAACCTGGGATTGAAGCAGTGCAAAGCCAACAGTTGGCATTAAGAGGCATGGTGATGATTTGGGGATATTTTTTTTTCTACCACTCCTGCAGCTGCAAAAGAGAAGTCACTTGACTCTCCTCAATGTGACCCAAGGACCCTCTTTCCTGCTTGACTGGTATCCTAAGCCTCTGTGACTAAGACTTTCCCTCTTCACTAAATACCAAAGATGTTGCGGGGGACATAGCAAGAGAATGTTGTGAGGGATGGAAGATATGGAAAGTGAGAAACAAGAAGGTGGAGGAGTGTGGGCATTTGGGTCTCAACTTGTTTTATTAAGGTGCTGCTCCCACCATGCTATTTGGTGCAGAGTCATGTGTTATCCTCCTGCAGCAACTACGGTAAGTGATCACGTTATAAAATAAATCTGATGACTCATTGTTTACGGGGCTAAAGCAGGACTAGCAGAAGAGGAGGAAGAATAGAGTGCATTAACAGCCATATCAGACAACTGTCTGATCTGCATCTGGAAGGAGAAAGAAAAGAGAGACTTTTTCAAACACTAAACAAGAGTTTGTTTGTGGCCTGGCTGTACAGCACGGATACTCTGAGAAAGAAAAGGCAGACTTGATTTGCCTCTAGATGGTGCGGCCTGGCCACCTCCTTTTTATTTTTCCTGCAGAAACTGCTCACCTCCTACTACTTCCACTTGCAGAACCTCTTCCTCTCACTTTAGGCCCGCCTGAAATTTTTTTTAAGAAATGAAATTGCCTAAACTTTATAGTAGCTATGAAAGTAGGGGGGGTAAATATGTGATGATGTGGTTCACACTAATTTTAGAGCACTCAGGAATAAAAATTTTAAAAAAAGGTCCTAGCAACAGAAATTAGAAAACCTGCCGGCCAACCCAAATTTTTTGTTGCCAAGCAGAAAATAAAGCAGGATAAAAGCAAAATGAAAGCGAATAAACAAAACTCCAATAAAACAACAAAATATGACTGCAAGGTGGGCTCAGCAGCTAAACAAAAACTACAGTTGTTGCTGACCAAAAAAACTACAGTTGTTGCTACTGCGAAAAGAATTGTAAACACGGGGTTTGGAGGGTTACACAAGAATATTTATACCACCATACTGCAATCCACGGTAGTTTAGTGCAATATAGCATAGTATAGCACCACAGAACAACTAACTTTCCCTATGCAGACTGTCAGCTCTCCCTAAGCTACTCCAAGACACACTGCCAAATGGCTGCTGGGAACTCACCCTTTTGTAGTACGGTGACTGGAATATAGCAAAGCCCTAATTATTGGCACTTCTAAGCCAGCTGACCTGAATTCAAAGGCCAGGCCATGCATTACAGTTACAAAGAGTTCAGTCTACCAAATTCCTGAATTAATTCACCAGCCCCACAAACCTAATACCGTGCGGTAGAGTACGATGCAATTTAAAAAAACAGTGCATGCACTTTTCACAGGTGGGCTGCCTGAGGTCTTAACTGTGGACTTGGAGACTGCTGTACCTTTTAAAACCATACATGTAGTTTTCAACATTTTTTAGAATATATAGCTTCTGTGCAGTGGCGTAACAACCGGGGGTGCGGGGGGGTCACTTGCCCCGGGCGCAGGACTGAGGGGGGGCGCCGTCACGACCCCCGCTAAACGAAGCCATGGCTCCCTCTCCCTGACACGATCACCTGGCTGTCATCGGGCGGCCGCTCGCTCTTCCGAGGCCACTGCGGGCGGCCCTCTACAACTGCTTCTGTGTGCATATGTGCCCCAATCGGTTCACTCAAGACAGTGTCTAATAAGCAAAGTCTCTATGAACAAGGTCAAATGAGCTTGCCAAATAAAAAGATACATTACCACATTTCAATGAACTTGTCGATTTGCAGCACATATAGTTTGCATGCAGAAAAAACAGGATCTATTGATCAGTGTGGAAATATCAAGCTAAATGCACAGTGCAATGTGGATATACAGTTATAAAGGTAAATTTTGGTAGGAGTAAAGTAAAGGAGGTCCAAAGCAATGTTTGCCCTGGCCACAAAGAAAAAACTGGGCACATCAGGAGCAGTCACCCCATATGGACATCCAAAGGAACCAGCCACTGTTTAAAATGACCCACGCGTACTTGATACTCTGTTGTACCCAACTACTTACTTTAAAATGTGAATGAAAGGCTAAGCAATTTTAATTGAAGCAATTAAAATATATAACCTTTATCACAACTGTCGGATTGTTCCTAGTATGTTCTTGCTACAGTCTCATTTTGTTTCACATGTATTTGAGAACAAGGTATGCTTTTTTAAATTATTTATTATCTATTGATCTCTACTTATAACGTTTAGGGCTGGTTCACTCTATAGCATTGCGCTAAAAGGACATTATTAGAGTATTTAGTGCATACCATTGCACAGTGCAATGCACTGCACTTTAGGAGCACTGGTGCATTGTGTTGCTATTCATTCAAAATGGCACCCCAATGCACCTCCTGGAGTTCATGCATTGCGGTGCAATACACAATACTGCAATAGTGTGCATAGTGATGTGCAGTGGGGAAAAAATCTATGTACTATTTTTTTTCACTGTACTGCAGTGCTGCGCTGCTTGCCAGGAGGTGCATTTGTGTGCCATTCATAATGAATGGCAATGCACCAGCGCATCTAGCATGCAGTGCATTGCACTGTGCGATAGCGTGCACTAAATGCATGGATACCGTGCCTCTATCACAACGCTATAGTGTAAGCCACCTCTTATAATGAGGTGCACAGTAAATGGGACCAACATAGTTGTTTCCCAATTAGCAGACTATATTCTTCTCCCTTAGGCCTGGTTCACACCTGGGAGTTTTACAGCGCATTCCTACGCTCTGTAAAACACTCAACATGTGAAAACCAATGATTGCCTATGGGCATGGTTCCCACCTGGGCGTTTTACAGCGCGTAGGAACGCGCTGCAAAACGCCCTGCGCCCAAAGAAGTACAGGAGCTTCTTTGGGGCGTATTTGCCGCGCATATCCATTGGGATACAGTCAGGTAGCCCTTTGAAGCGCGCGTTTGTCGCACGTTTTTTTTACAGCGAATCACGGTAAAAACGCGCAGCACGAAACATGCGACAAATGCACATATTCGATACGCCTACGTGTGAACCCAGCCTTACTGTATTGTCAAATATCTCACTAAAGCGCATGCATATCTTGCAGTCTGGTCAGATAATTCTATTGTATGGTTTGATAATTGGATAGATACTACTTTTCCATTCTATTGTCATCTTATCCATGCTAAGTTACATCTGGCTCTTTTTCACATTGGAATGGAAACTAACCTTGTCAAATATAAACCGTATTTTGTAATATTTTATTTGGGAAAATGCTAGCTCATGTTTAAGGAAGGCTTCCTTTAAGAAGACCCTCGGAAAATTACAACTGGTAAAATCTAGAGATTTAGGAACATTTCATAACCTTTAATATATGTTTACCTACCTTACATAGAGAGACAAATAGTCTTAGGTAATGTAGTAATGTAGTTTCTTAACATATGGGGGGGGGGGGGGGTCTTTT
>NW_017309641.1:46088-54427 GCF_000935625.1 Nanorana parkeri
AAAAAATTGGGGGGGGGGGGTTCTTTGTTGGAGAACAATTATTTCCACTTTTAGTGTGATGTAATAATACTACTTGATATAATTTCATACTTAGTTGAGTAAACCCTCTTAAAGATTTAGTAGGTTTTCTTAAGCATGTACTTAGCGAATGCAAACCCTAACAATGACTTTTGCTTAAACATGCCACTGAAAGTTTTTGTTAAATCTGTTTGATAAGATAAAAAATACCTGTTGATTTTGCCAAAAAACCTTTGAGCTGATAACTTCCTGTGCTCTCTGCCTGTGAACAAGGAGGCATTATAGAGATGGGAAGGTCTTCAGAAATAAAGTAGGTAGGTCTGACAACATGTTCTTGGAATTCAGAGCCAAAAATACCCTGCATGGTCATCATAGAGGAAGTTAGGAGCACATTATATTTCTGGCGCATCAAAAGTTATACACTTGCATTACAATTTAATTGATAAATCATGGGGAAATGTGCAATGTACAAAAGGTTTTTTTTTTCATTTACACTTTAAACCAGGAAAACCCAAAATAACCCTTTTTTTCTGTCCAACATCCTTATAATAAATCAAAAAATATTCACTAAAATTAGCAAGTTGGTTTATATTCAAATACTGTATATTCAATAGTAGCGGGTGCATGTGCTTACTCACATTCTAAACTGTGTACCAGTTCTTTAGAAACTAGACAATAGAAAAATAAAACTGCTAAATTCTTTTATGTACACAAACCAACTAACAAAATCGTTTGCACAGTTTTGTAAATTGTTGTAATGGTGATTATTAAAATATAGTTTTCTGGGGCGCATGTGCACGGCTGCCTGTATGGACGTGCTCTGAGGTAGTTCCGCAACAGCCGGGGAGCATTTTCCCATTATTGCCTGCACTGGTAGATACTTTGGCTGACCACCGTCACGATCCAGCTTCCTTACCTTCAGGCTTACTTTGCTACCGGCTATGGTGTTCTAAAAACCGCAATAAATTGTGCACCAAATCCATCCATGAGGCCCTGGAACGTGCAGGCAAGATGGCATCGGCGGTTACTGCCTCTCCACTCCCACCCGAACATCAGGACTCGGATGGCTCGGCCAATCCTTGGGGATCTGAGGATACGGGTAGGGACTTCATCTGTCAACCTCTCCGCAATCTGTTGCGCAATTTGAGTCTATGGGGGTGATTTACTAACCTAAACACGCACGCACCAGGTGCGTGTGATTTCACACAGCAAAACGTATTTATCAACCAAAAAGTCTCTAAAAGCATATTTCCACTAATGCCATATATGGAAAAATCATGCACATGATGCATATATAATGCTGTTTCACAGTTTAGACAAAAATGGTTAGCTCATGCATTTACATTCCTGCATTCATCAAGGCAAGCAACACAACATAGAGCTAATTTACACAACATCACCTTGGAATTCATGCAAGGCTTTGCACAACACACCTGCTGGGTGTGTACACACTACAAAGGTGTTTAGATTCCACCCATAAATCATGCTGGGAGGGAACACACTACAGAGGTGTATACATGTTCGTGGTGTGTTTATAAGGTTAGTAAATCAACCCCTATGCTTCACAAAGCTCTGGATCAGATGTCCCACTGCCTGACCGACCAACTCACGAAAGAGATTCAGCCACTCTGAAATCCCGATGTCACGACCTCATCACCGTGGTCGAGGGCCATGAGACGGACATTACGGATCTGAAGCCGGATAATGACACACTCCGTTCCCTGCTTGAGAACCATGAGAACCGTGACCACAGATCCAATATCCGGTCGCGGGGCCTGCCGCAGTTTGTTCCCGACCTGCAGTCTACGGTAACAACGCTCTTTCAGGAACTAGCCCCTGAGATCCCGATCAATCGCCTGGAAATGAATCGTGTGCATCACGCCTTAACCCCACACAATCCGGAGGGTCCTCCGAGAATGGTTAGCTCATGCATTTACATTCCTGCATTCATCAAGGCAAGCAACACAACATAGAGCTAATTTACACAACATCACCTTGGAATTCATGCAAGGCTTTGCACAACACACCTGCTGGGTGTGTACACACTACAAAGGTGTTTAGATTCCACCCATAAATCATGCTGGGAGGGAACACACTACAGAGGTGTATACATGTTCGTGGTGTGTTTATAAGGTTAGTAAATCAACCCCTATGCTTCACAAAGCTCTGGATCAGATGTCCCACTGCCTGACCGACCAACTCACGAAAGAGATTCAGCCACTCTGAAATCCCGATGTCACGACCTCATCACCGTGGTCGAGGGCCATGAGACGGACATTACGGATCTGAAGCCGGATAATGACACACTCCGTTCCCTGCTTGAGAACCATGAGAACCGTGACCACAGATCCAATATCCGGTCGCGGGGCCTGCCGCAGTTTGTTCCCGACCTGCAGTCTACGGTAACAACGCTCTTTCAGGAACTAGCCCCTGAGATCCCGATCAATCGCCTGGAAATGAATCGTGTGCATCACGCCTTAACCCCACACAATCCGGAGGGTCCTCCGAGAGATGTCATTGTGCGGTTGCACTTCTACAAAACCAAAGAGAGACTCTTGCAGGCGGATCGGATTCTTTGTCTTTCCATGGACATTCCTACCAGCTGTTTACGGACCTCTCCCTGTTCACCATCTCAAAACGCCGTGCCCTGCGGCCTTTCCTTCAACTCCCCCAAGATTGCGGTATACGGTACCGTTGGGGTTTTCCATTTAAGCTCCTCTTCACTTACCGTAGCCAGCATCACTCCATCAAAACAGCTTCAGAAGCGAGGGCCTGTTCGTTGGCATTGCGGCTCCACAGCCCCCGAGGGTCTACAGATGATCGTTGCTCTGCATCTCCACGAAGGCGTTATCCTTCGCCTCCAACATCCTCAGCTTTGGCATCTGTCCCCCGTAGCCCTTGGATGGCCCGAAGGATGACACTGGCCCTCGATGATCCCGGATGAGGGTGCCTTCTCCTGGCCCTTCCAGGGCTGCAGCCTTGATTGCCTTCCTGCAGTGGGAGACTGTTTGGCTTTTTCCTGCTTTTGTTGTTTCATTTTTCTTTTTTTTTATATATATCTATTAGTGCCTTGCTGTTCATTGCCTACAAGGCCACTTATTTTTGTCCTTATTGGGATGCACTGATAGACCGATGCAAGTGTGTGGGCCTTACGCCCTGATACGCAAGGTGTCTCTTGATAATTGTGAATACGGGTGTCTCCCCGGCTGGGATTTCTTGCTTACCCTCCAGGGACCTCGTTCGTTGGGTGGTAGTGCCTCCCGACGCCTGAGGTCCGCACCGGTAGGCTTGCCTTCCCCCCTCTCTGGAGCGGGGGGTCAACTCTGCGGAAACCGTAGTATCCTAGTTTGATTGTATATTTTGTTTTGTTTCGCTCCTGTCTCGATTCCCTGGTGTGCTTTTCCCTTGTCTTGTACATATATTTGTTGCCCCGTCTGCTAGCTCATCCCCCCCCCCCATTTTTTTTTGGTTCCCATCCTTGTGATCTTTCCACCATGCCCTTAACAATTGCCTCTGTGAGTGTCCAGGGCTTCAATGTCCCACAGTAAAGAGTTCAGGCGTCTAGATTTTTTCGCTCTCTCCATGCGAACATTGTCTGTCTTCAGGAGACCAGATTCTCTCGTGATGCCACTCCTATATTTTTTAGTTCTCAATTCTCCCAATCCTATGTAGCCACAGCCTCTATGAAGCAACGTTGCGTTTTCATTGCGTTTCATAGTTCTGAATTTCATTGCAAAAGAGAGATCAAAGTGACCCTGGTCTCTTATTACGCTCCAAACTCCGGCCAACTGGGCTTTTTTCGTCATCTCCTACAGGTGGTCTATAGAGCCTATGAGGGTTTTCTGATACTTTGTGGCGATTCCAATCTAGTCACCTACCCCGACGTAGACCAGCAGGATCCGGCAGGGAGGTCCCCCTCCCATGTGAATATGTCAAATTCTAAATCGTTCCGAGACCTGCTGGCCCAGTATCACTTGGTGGACACATGGAGAGAGCTACATCCCCTAACATCCGATTTCTCGTTCTATTCTTCTTCCCACAATTCTTTTTCTTGCATTGACCATGTCTTTCTTTTTCATACTGCCCTTTCCTGTTTCTCCTCCGCTCACATTGTACCCACTCCCTGGTCAGACCACGATACTAATCTCATCACCCTCCACTCCTTCACATCCAGGCCGTCAGGCATTTTCTGGACGCTCAGAGATTCCCTTCTCAGCGATCCCTCGGGTTCCCTTACCGTTGAGGATGCCATCCGAGAGCACTTCCTTTTTAACGACCAATCCGTTGCTTCCCTGATCACTCTCTGGGATGCCCATAAAGCCACCCTGAGTTTAGTGGTTTGTAGAATTCTGGCTTGGCTGCCATTTTACTCATCTGTATTTCCTTCCTTGCTTGAGCAAAGGAAGTTGCTCACTACTCCCAGGCTCCCTCTTATGGCCAGACACATTTAATTGCAATCTTAATTCTCCAAATCTTAATCTTGCTGCATGCTGGAAGTGTCGGATACTAAATATTTTTTTTAAGTAACTGTGATTTGGATTAGAATGATAGTAGAGTGGGCAGGAATGTGAATATAAACTCTACTTTGCAGAGGAAACTTTGTTTTTGATATTTAATATAGTTGCACAGTCCCTTTTACAGTGCACATATTTCCAGACTATGGGCATTAAAGTGTTTACATGTTCTTAAAAGCATTAAAGGGCTTTAAAGCAAGCCATCCTTAACAGCATGTAATGTAAAGTACTTAATTCTCAAAGATCCTTAATGATCACAATAAAGACTAAAATCAGGTTTCAGTTGATTTCCAGCAGCTTAGAAACATCTGCTGTATGTACATTAAAAGACTGGCAGTCCTTCCTAAATCTACTCTCCATGGTAAATAAAGGGGAAAAGAGCTGAGATTTCAGTGCCTCAGTTGTGAAAAATGAGCATTCATTGATCCACAATGCCTATAGCTACAGAGGTAAATGTGAGCTTGTTTTAAAATGTGTTTACTGCATGTTTATAGTATTAAAAAATCTTTAGAGTGTATGGTTTGAGCACAGGTTAACTTTAAGAAAGGCAAGACATATTAGCCTGGTGACTTTAGTCTCCTGAAATGCATTTGGAATTCAGTGTGCTACTTTGCAAAAAGTGCCAGCAATCCTATTTTTTAACATTTATCTTATACAGTGTCAGATTTTTAAGCAAATTTGATGCATCAGGCTTTGTTGTAGAACAACTGTTTGAACTGTGAATGGTTGATCTGTGGCAGATAGTTTGCGTCGTTCAAAGGCGGCTAAACGATGTGCTATGTCTGCATAGAAACTTGGCAATTAGCTGTGGTCAGTGTGTGTGTGGCCATAAACTCCATAGAAATGGTGTCCCTGGATGCAAAATGTCTGTGTCCAGGGTCAGTCAGAGATCCAATTCTCCAAGCAGTTGCCTGTGAACAGTGGCGGCACTGGCTATTGATTTGTACAATGCAAGACAAGATTCACTAGCCGTCCATGTGAATATGGCCTTTTGCTTTAGCTCCACTGAAATGAGTTCCAAACTCCAAGTGCAATTCAAAACCTTAACATAAATTAGAATTGTCTTTGGCAATGTTTTTGTATCACAGTATGATTTTTGCTGGTAAAAAATAAAGAATAAAGAAGAGAGTACACTGGATTGTGCAAGACATCATGTGATTAATAAAATAGAAGATAAAATAGTTGCACTTGTAAATGCAACTATTTTATCGTCTCTCCTATTAAAGTGACACTAAACTCAGGAGTTTAGTCTTAAAAAGTATATTCAAGTACCTTAGCTATTAACAAAAATATATCTTATATGTGTATCACTCAGCTGTAGATCCGTAAATCATCTCTGAATTCATGCTGACACTGTCCTTCCATCTGGAGGGCTGGCTACTTTAGTTCCCCATGGTCCCTGTGTGTGTTGTAAAGTAGCCACCGCTGCAAGCTCGCTCCTGTGATGGATTACAATCTCAATACAGATTAGTAAACTAAACATGAGATTGTAGTCCGTCACAGGAGCGGGCTTGGAGCAGTGGGTACTTTACAACACACACAGGGGCCATGAGGAACAAAAGTAGCCACCCTCCAGAAGAAAGGACAGTGTTAGCACATGTTCAGAGATGATTTGAGGATTTACAGCCAAGTGATACACAAATAAACTACATTTTTGTTAATAGTTGGGGTACTTAAATGCATTTTTAATATTTTACTCCTGAGTTTAGTGTTACTTTAAATGTTAAAAAAAACTGCATTCTTTGTATTAAGGCATGCTGAATATGTATGTTTCCCATGTTCTCATTGTTCGAGGCAAGCAGAAAGGAAAAACATATGCAAAAGCTGTGTCATCGTCACCAGTTTTAGTGTTTAGTGTGACAATATGATGTGCGATTGCAAGTTTTATTATTCAAATGAACACTTCTTAGCTATGCTGCACTGCGGTGTCTTGAGATAGCGGATTCCGAAGTAACCATACCAAAGGGAGGGAAAGACCATCACAGAGCTGCTGTAATATGACACAAGACACCAGAGTACAAATAAACACATTCACTAGGAACAGTGGATAAAACACCACCAATAAGAGCCCTGATAATATACTACAATGGCTTGTTTATTTTGTGTGAGTCTTCTACCTCTGGGCTATTCTAGAATTCTGTATTTCCTAATTTTTTTTCCTATCACAAGCTTGCTTATAGCTGGCTCTGGCTGATGTTTCTATACTCATCACAGCAGTGCCTCATCAGCTACTTTGCTTTGGCTGCCTAAAGTGTATATTTCCACATTTGCTGCCAAAATGGGATACAACTTATTTTATATTTGTTACATGTTTCTCATTCACATAGCAGAACTTAAAAAAATAATTGCTGCTTGCAAAGAACAATGCTCAAAGCTGTATTGTGCGCTGAATTTCTGTCTAGAATGCAAGGAGGTGGAGAGAATAATGTTTTCGATTGTTAACCCAGTATGTACTGTGCTGACAGATCTCATCAGAGTAAAGTAGATTTCAACAATGTCTGTCCTAACAAAGGGTTAAGGCTCTACAAGCCTTGAAAGTTAATGAGAGGGAGCTTAGTCTGTCCTACGTCTTTCTATTAGTTTCTTGATTCTGAAATTGATAGTAAATCTTGCAAAGGCTTGCAAAATAGAGATAGCTATGTAGCCACCTTACCATAAGCGGGGTGATTCCTTAAATTTAGTTCTGCTGGACCTTATCCAGTCTAGCGAATTTGATAGTCTGTGCTTATTTGTTTTCCCCTATGCTCTCTATTATTGTTTGCATCTGCCTGCTGCTGGGTGAGATCTTGCCACAGAGCAGAGCATTCAATAATGCGGAATTAGGAATTTGTGTGTCTCCCTAGCCAATCACTAGTAGGTTCATAGCCAGTGGTGCATGCTGGGGAAGGACATAAATATTTGGGGCTGACCATGTGAAACTTCCTGGGAGGAACTTCGTCTGCTGGAGGTGCCAGAGAAGCTAGTATAGGCTTGGACCTCGCAGGAAGTCTGGTGCATCACCTAGGGAATTCTGTGCTTTGTCTACTGACCAGCAAAGGTTCTCAATATACAGTGTTACTGCAATCAGTTTAAAGGCTCTCTGCACTGTGAAGCTGGAAAGTGGTTGCTGAGTCTGGAGTTCTGTACTGTCCTAGATGTCTATAGCCCTTTACCCTTTCTCCCACTGAATTGCCGATGGAATAAAACTTTCCTTTAAAGTGAATGGCACCCAACTTTATATTCAGATCCCACAACTGGCCCTGAACTAAAATGTCAGACCACCCTGCCTCTGAATTCCCCCACATGCTCCTAGGGATCAGTGGGTGCTATATCTAAAAGCTAAAAAATATTTTTTTACATTTTTGTATAGGTATGTTGTGACAATATGAACACGTAACAAACATAGAGGGTTTTTTGTCAATTTTGACTGCAAAAAGGGAAGAACACTATAAGCTGGCCATACACCAGTAGAACTTGGTTTGAAAATAAACTGCTCAAAAAAATTTAAGAAACACTTTGAAAACACATCAGATCTCAATGGGGAAAAATATCATGCTGGATATCTACTGTAGACTGGACTGGGTAATGTGTTCGGAAGGAAAGGATGCCACATCATTTGATGGAAATGAAAAATTATCAACTTACAAAGGGTTGAATTCAAAGACACCCCAAAAATCAAAGTGAACAAATGATGCATCAGGCTAGTCCATTGTGCTGAAATTTCATTGCAGCAACTCAAAATGGTACTCATTAGTTTGTATGGCCCCCACATGCTTGTATGGGTGCTTGACAACGTCGGGGCATGCTCCTAATGAGATGACGGATGGT
>NW_017309642.1:471-1035 GCF_000935625.1 Nanorana parkeri
ACAGATGGTAAAAAACATCAAACACTATTGAATAATTAAAGGATGGCCAGAATTATTACACATCATTTGAGGACAAACGGTAAAATGAATTAATAAATAAATAAAGGATGGCCGGAATCATTACACATCATTTGAGGACAAACGGTAAAATGAATTAATAAATAAACAAATAAATAAATGAATAAATAAATAAAGGATGGCCGGAATTATTACATATCATTTGAGGACAAACGGTAAAAAAAAATAAAACATTAATTAATAATTAAAGGATGGCCAGAATTATTACACATCATTTGAGGACAAACGGTAAAATGAATTAATAAATAAATAAACAAATAAATAAATGAATAAATAAATAAAGGATGGCCGGAATTATTACACATCATTTGAGGCCAAACGGTAAAATTAATAAATAAACAAATAAATAAATAAATAAATAAAGTTTTGCCAGAATTATTACATATTATTTGAGGCCAAACTGTGAAATAAATAAATAAATAAAAATGAAAAACTTTTTGAAGGAATGTCTGCCCAGTCCCTCAGTTCTTTTCATATGTTAATGGC
>NW_017309642.1:3995-4623 GCF_000935625.1 Nanorana parkeri
ATTTATTTGTATTTATTTTTTTATTTTATTATTTATATATATTTATTTGTATTTTTTTTTAGGACCTCACGGGTGGAAAATCAGGAATATAAGGTGGGAACGGCTTTTTATTCTTCTAATATCAATTTTTAAAGGAGTAATTTTTGCAATATTGTATTTATATCGCTGGAACATTGAACACTGATATATGTGCGTGTGCGTGTGCGTGTGCGTGTGCGTGTGGCCTCTTGAGGAACTCTTATTTTCTGGTTTTGAATAGTATTTTTTTTTAGAAAACCTCCATTCAGGTGAAATGATGTTACTATTTTCTGCAGCCTTGGGGTTGTCACGGAATATATTTGCATTTTTAGATGTTTCAGCTCCATGTTCCACCGGGCCGGTATTATATATACTGAGGCCTAACGAGTCCACAAGGCAAGCTGAATGTTCTGAGGTGTTTTTGAAGGCCTCAGGTCTGGAAGAATGGTCAGGGACTGGTCAGGTCAGGGACTGGTCAGGTCAGGGACTGGTCAGGTCTGTGAATGGACAGGTCAGGTCTGGGACTGGTCAGGTCTGTGAATGGACAGGTCAGGTCTGGGACTGGTCAGGTCTGGGACTGGTCAGGTCTGGGACTGGTCAGGTCGGGGCA
>NW_017309642.1:4820-5462 GCF_000935625.1 Nanorana parkeri
GGTCAGGTCTGGGACTAGTCAGGTCGGTGACTGGTCAGGTCTGGGAATGGTCAGGTCAGGTCTGGGACTGGTCAGGTCTGTGAATGGTCAGGTCAGGTCTGGAACTGGTCAGGTCTGGGACAGGTCAGGTCTGGGACTAGTCAGGTCGGTGACTGGTCAGGTCTGTGAATGGACAGGTCAGGTCTGTGAATGGTCAGGTCAGGTCTGTGAATGGTCAGGTCAGGTCTGGGACTGGTCAGGTCTGTGACTGGTCAGGTCTGTGAATGGTCAGGTCAGGTCTGGGAATGGTCAGGTCTGTGAATGGTCAGGTCGGGGACTGGTCAGGTCTGTGAATGGTCAGGTCTGAGACTGGTCAGGTCAGGTTGGGTCAGGTGAGGTCTGGGACTGGTCAGGTGAGGTCTGGGACTGGTCAGGTGAGGTCTGGGTCAGGTCAGGTCTGGCAATGGTATGCTGAACCTGCCACCACATTCCCTCCCTTCCTCCTTCGGAGGGTATTTTGTGTCACATGACAGCTCGGTGATCTCGCTGCACCAGCAAAACATTCCGATCCACGTCTGATATTATATACAACCCGACGGTTTGTGTTACCGGCTGATGCGGCAACATTCATCTCTACCACGCGCCGCTGACACAGATCTGATG
>NW_017309642.1:5691-6126 GCF_000935625.1 Nanorana parkeri
GGGGCGGAGGGGAGGAGGGGGAGGGGCAATTACTAAAATTATTTTTTTATCATCAATAAATCTCACAAAAATAAATACAAATAAAAGATTGGGCAGAGGGTATAACACAATGTTATTTATTTTAGTGGATTCTGATTAAAAATGGTGACGCGATATGTAGAAACTTTTGCGAAGGAAATAGACGCATGGAGTCGAGGATAGTAAAATAAAATTTGGCTGAATGAGAGGAGCGCACACGGGAAGTGTATGACGGGAAGTGTATGACGGGAAGTGTATGACGGGAAGTGTATGACGGGAAGTGTATGACGGGAAGTGTATGACGGGAAGTGGATGACGGTGTGATGGGAAGTGTATGACGGGAAGTGTATGACGGGGAGCGCACACGGGGAGTGTATGACGGGGAGGGCACACGGGGCGTGAGTGAGGGGGGGCCGA
>NW_017309642.1:6537-6809 GCF_000935625.1 Nanorana parkeri
TACATAATGCATCCAATGCTGGAGAGGTTTGGATGTGAATATCTGAGCGTATCGGCGCTGTTATTTCATTATTATCTATTATATGTATTGGCACATTGGCCCCGCCGCCTTTACACAGCCAATCCTAGAGCCAATAATATTCTGTAACTCATCCCGACCAATCAGATATCAGCCTTCACCCATTCATGGCCTTTAGACTGGTTGGTTGCCGTTGACGGAGGATTAGAAATGGCCGCCGGGTCTGATCCATGGAATGTTAGATTTTTAATGCT
>NW_017309642.1:7833-11206 GCF_000935625.1 Nanorana parkeri
GTGGTGGTAGAGGTAAAAGGTAAGGGTAAAGAAAGGAAAAAAGTCTGAGGGAGGGGGATAGAGAGAGGACAAGAATGGGGTAGAGAGGGAGGGAGGAAGAGGGAGAGAGAGAGGGGTGAGGGGGGGATTTTGAGGAGTAAGGAGCCATTTATAGAGAGGAGGGATGAGATATAAGGAGGAGAGGAATGAGGAGAAGGAAGGAGAACGTTACCATTCTGGATAACATTGTGTTGGAAATATTCTACGCCGGTTACCAAAATTTGGGAGCGCCGTGCACCTTCCTAATGCCCACCGAGCCCCCGACTCCTGGACCTTAAGAAGGTACAGAGCCCAATGTCTTTGAGACCCGGAGTGGGGGTCACGTCACCAGCTGCGTGTGTGCGGCTTTGGCTCCGATACCCCGTGGACACCTTCCCCCGGGTACGGGCCGGCATGATACACCTATCGCACCCGAATCGCCGGCCTCGTGAATTTTTTATTCCAATTTTAAAAACAAGCGTTGGATCCGAGACCTCACCATACGGGAGCGGCCATGTTGGGTTATGGGTGGTGAAGATTTTGGGAATTGTCACTCTCCTGATATCATCCAATCATGTGTTACGCAATGTCCCTTGCACGTGGTTGGGCGTTCGAAGGCAGCGAATCTTCGTCCAATGTTCCAGTCTCTACCGTTATAGTGAATCGGCCACGTTGACCCCAACTTCTTTTAGACCGAATATTGGCGCAAATGTTGGCTCCGGATTCTCACCAGAAGGTCCGACCCAATGGGACGCGCCGGGCCTTCCTTCCCTATGCGTTTTGTTATTATTGTTGCGGTTTTGTTAGCTCATCAAGGCCGAGTGGGCACGGCTAACCGGCAGCCATCTTGTCTGACAGCCTCTAAGTTCATGAAAGTCTCCCGCGCCCCTTCGGAGGTTACATCTCCCCCGCGGGCCGATGTTATAAGACCGCGGCGCTTCTCTCAGGCTCCGCCCCGAGGGCACGGAACCTACGTCTGTAGAAACGTCCGGTGGTGGAAGATCGAGACGCAACGTTTCCTTCGTCCTTCTGAAGTGTGCCCCCCCGTTCGAGAGAGATAGGAGAGAGAGAGAGAGATAGGAGTGAGAGAGAGAGAGAGGGGGGGTAGATGGAGAGAGAGAGAGAACACTGAGGGAGAGAGAGAATAGAGAGGGGGAGAGAGAGAATGGAGAGAGAGAGAGAATGGAGAGAGAGAGAAAATAGAGAGGGAGAAGAGAGAGAGAGGGAGAGAGAGAATAGAGAGAGGGGGGAAGGTGGGGGGGAGAGAGAATAGAGAGGGGGAGAGAGAGATGGAGAGAGAGAGAATAGAGAGGGAGAGAGAGAGAATAGAGAGAGAGAGAGAGAGAGAGAGAGAGAGAGAATAGAGAGGGAGAGAGAGAGAATAGAGAGGGAGAGAATAGAGAGAGAGAGAATAGAGAGGGAGAGAGAGAATAGAGAGGGAGAGAGAGAGAGAAGAGAGAGAGAGAGAATAGAGAGGGAGGAAGAGAGAGAAAAGAGAGGGAGGGTGAGAGAGAATAGAGGGGGAGAGATGGAGAGAGAGAGAATAGACAGGGAGAGATGGAGAGAGAGAGAATAGAGAGAGAATAAAGAGAGAGAGAAGGGGGAGAGGAGAGAGAGAGATAACTTTTTAAGATAATTCCTTGAGAGAGGAAGCTTCTTTCTAGGAATGGCACAAAGCCCGGACAGATTGGACAGTTGGAAGGCAACTACGTCAGATTTCTTTGAAGTGAAGTCTCCTGGTTGGTTGCCATGAGTCACATGGTTGCTCTCCATACATCAGCTGTTAGGCCACCATTGGCACCCATATCATAGTTGCCCGTTGGCTTTGTCTGCCCAAATCTGATCCTCATACACTGAAAACTTGCTGACTGTTCCTCGACCCCTGAGACCCACGCCAGTTGATATTTCTCCGTTGCCCGGTAGACATGGGCCACCGATGAAGCTCACAATTGTTCCATACATGGTGTAGGCTTTGGTTGGCATGGTTGATGGTTTTCGGCTCTGCCGATGTCCGGGAACAACCAATCCTGGGACGGCAGTGTAACTGACGTTTACAATCACTCTGTTCGGGCAGATATTCGGCTTCATTGATGACTTCCTAGTACTGGTGGGACTACAAGATAGAGTTGGCCCTCCTATGAGTTGGACCTCCTATGAGTTGGACCTCCTATGAGTTGGCCCTCCTATGAGTGGGCCCTCCTATGAGTTGGCCCTCCTATGAGTTGGACCTCCTATGAGTGGGCCCTCCTATGAGTTGGACCTCCTATGAGTTGTCCCTCCTATGAGTTGGACCTCCTATGAGTGGGCCCTCCTATGAGTTGGCCCTCCTATGAGATGGCCCTCCTATGAGTTGGACCTCCTATGAGTTGGACCTCCTATGAGTTGGCCCTCCTATGAGTTGGACCTCCTATGAGTTGGCCCTCCTATGAGTTGGACCTCCTATGAGTGGGCCCTCCTATGAGTTGGCCCTCCTATGAGTTGGCCCTCCTATGAGTTGGACCTCCTATGAGTTGTCCCTCCTATGAGTTGGACCTCCTATGAGTTGGCCCTCCTATGAGTTGGACCTCCTATGTTAGATGGTAGTTATTTGTTTCGGGACGGTTTGTGTTAAATTTTGACCCTGCGGGAGTTTTCGGTGACTCGTACCGAGGAATCTAATGTAAAAATAGGCAGGTAGGTTGCGCTTGGCAAATATTTGGATACTAGATAGGGTTCCCCTAGGGTGGTTCTGTTAGTTGATGTGAGCCAGACGTGTCCCCCCTTCCAAAACCTTTATAGAACATCCCTCATAATGCACGAAGCCTCAGACCAGCTTCCCTAAACCAATAGACATATTCATTTTTTGGATGGAGACCAAGCAGGCCCGCTATCTTCATGTGTCTCCCCAGCACTCTGACAGAGGGCTTCACCCACCTGCTGTGGCCACCATCACCCTTTCTTCAATTTCTAACAATCATGCAGATTGCAGCAGGAGGAATGAGACTTCCCTTTCTGTAAAAAGTAGAGTGGGGCTCCATGGAAGGGGCTGGTAGAGCCAAGATCTCCAGCAGGGTATACTCACCACTGGTGTCTCCTGTTGATACGGGAAGCCACTGGGGGACTCAGTCCATGATCACCTCAACATGACCAGTGGTTGGAGTGGGTGGGTGGTGGAGTGGGTGGGTGGTAGGGTGGTTGGAGTGGGTGGGTGGTAGGGTGGTTGGAGTGGGTGGTAGGGTAGTTTGATTGGTTGGATGGATGGTAGAGTGGTTGGAGTGGGTGGGTGGTGGAGTTGGTAGGTGGTAGGGTGGTTAGGTTGGGTGGAGTGGGTGGTTGGTAGGGTGGTTAGTAGGGTGGTTGGAGTTGGTGGGTGGTG
>NW_017309642.1:11482-11774 GCF_000935625.1 Nanorana parkeri
TGGGTGGTTGGGTGGGGGTTTTTTTTGGAGTGGGTGGGTGGAGTGAACCTTGAAGGCCGACCCCGGTTCTTTAAACTGTCACAGCTGCAGGGCCTGGAATAATCACCGGAGCCGCACATGAACGTCAATGTGGCCCTCAGACGAAATGAAAGCACAAAGAATGGCGGATGTTGTAGTCAGGTTGGGCAGTAAAAGGTTAAATATGAAGACTGAAGGGTTGCAATGGAAGATTTGGCCTCGGAGCTTACAATCAAACCTGGCCGGGGGCCAACAAAGGCGGCTGGGAGCAAAC
>NW_017309642.1:11875-13595 GCF_000935625.1 Nanorana parkeri
GCCCCCGCCCTGGCTCCTCCCCCCTCCGACCAAACCAAAATTCTACAGGCCGGCAGTAAGTCAGAGCTGCTGCCATCCCCCCCAAGCCCTCCAGCCAATCACAGCCGGGGAAAGGGAGGCGGGGGGTGTGCAAAAGAATGAATGGGCATGCATTTGCCTAACACCCCCCTAGAGCAGAAGATGCTTCAACGCAGCAGCAGTGCCAGACGCACACAGCAACCTCCGAGCTACCGAGGGGTCGAGGAAGAGGGACGCGCCGCGGCGGATGGATCTGCGTTAACCCCGCGCGCAGCCTTCCCGGAGGGGTTTTTATTTTTCCGGCACGAGAAGCTTCAGATCATCCGACGTTAGAATTCCTCTCGCCAGCCGGGCTCGACGCGTCTTCCATAACGCAGCCGTCGCCGTCATTGTGTATCACCGTCCTCACCTCCTTCCGATTCCATACGTGGCTCATCATCTAACACGCGCGGCGGCGGCGGTGCGCTGAACGTGGGGCAAGGAGCGGAAGACGGTCTCGGGGGTCTCTCCTGAGAGAGATGATACGTTTTAATTAACGTGCCGGAGATCCGGATCCGTTATGGTGAAGGTTCCCCTTTGTATCGTCACGGAGGGACGCGCTCGCCGCCGCCTAACGAGGCGATTTGAAGGCGGCGGTTTTGGGTATTGCAAAATTTTTGTACATTTTTTTAATCCAATTTTTTTTTAACCTCAATTGCTATTCGGTTCCCTTTGTACCGTCACGGAAGGAGCGGCCTCGCCGCCGGCTGACGAGGCGATTCGGAGGCTTTGCTAAGGTGGCGGTTTTGGGTATTGCAAAATTTTTGTAAAAAATGTTGAATCCAATTTTTGTAATTTTTTTTTACCTTAATTGCTATTTGGATAGAACGTAAAATTGTGTGTTTTAGGCTGTTGTGTACTTTCTGTGTCTTTGGGGGTGGGGAGGGGTCAGCGTTGATGATCATGCGTCTATAAGCCGGTAACATTTGTATCTTTTCATTAGAAAATGGACGCAACGGGGACTACAAAAAACCCCGCGGAGGAGGACGGCGGCGGCAGCGGGACGAGCAGGGGTTAATTGTTATCTTTGGTTATCTAGCTGTATGAGTGTTGTCAATTCTTCATAAAGCTAGATAACCGAAAGTAAAAATAACCCCATTACGCGCCTAGTTATGATGTCATCGCAAGAAGAGCGGGGAAAACAAAACGGGCAACGAAACGGCAAACGGGCACCGAACGGCAAATGGACCGCGCCGGAGGACGATGGGCTGTGTTTTTGTTTTTTTTAAAAAGTGTTAATCTGCTCCTGGAATATATTCCCCGGAGGAAGGACTCTTCTCCTCCGCCTGCCACGAGGTACCACGATGACGTACAAGTGACCTCACCTGCTGTATAATGGACTGTTCCAAGACTCCCGAAAATCAAAGGCCGGGGCCGGGGGAGGGGTGTCGCAGGTAACACAAAAAAACACAAAAAGACTTTTCCAGACTTTTTGAAATTTGGAAAGTGAACAACCTGCAGATCGGATTGTTATGTATAGTGGCAGCAGGAAACTTGTAATCGTCTGACAAGGACACGGCGCCGTGGCAACCTCCGAACGGAATATGGTATTTTATTTGTTACCCAAAAAAAACTATTTTTTTATATTTTGGTGTGGGAGCCAGCTTGGGACTAAAAATAAATAGACCTTTTTTAATTTATTCTGTATTATTAGTAGTATTAT
>NW_017309642.1:14844-16675 GCF_000935625.1 Nanorana parkeri
TAATAACAATAATAATATACAGATAATTTTGACTTGTTTAATATTATTAATAATAACAATAATAATATACAGATAATTGTGACTTGTTTAATCTTATTAATAATAACAATAATAGTAATAACAATAATAATATACAGATAATTTTGACATGTTTAATCTTATTAATAATAACAATAATAATATACAGATAATTGTGACTTGTTTAATCTTATTAATAATAACAATAATAGTAATAACAATAATAATATACAGATAATTGTTGACTTGTTTAATATTATTCATAATAACAATAATAGTAATAACAATAATAATATACAGATAATTTTGACATGATAATCTTATTATAATAACAATAATAATATACAGATAATTTTGACATGTTTAATCTTAATAATAATAACAATAATAATATACAGATAATTTTGACTTGTTTAATATTATTTCACACCAACCATTTAACATGCATATTGATTTTTTTTTTTAAATTTCAATTTTTTTGGGACAGTTGGGTTAATTAAATTGAGGTTAAAAAAAAACTTGCTTAGCTCTTCTTTGATTTAAACCCGTATAATTAACTTGTTTTCCACTAGACTGGGTCCTAAGAAAACTTTTTTTAGTTTTGGTCTGTGGAAGCGACATTTGACCAGAGGTCTCCGCCTGCTGAGAAGGATTGAGGTTTTTTTTTTAATCCCCTCCCCCCCTAAGTAAAGGGGATTACTCTGTTAGAAAAATGCCATAAAATAAAAGATCCGCTGAAACAAGGAGCTAAACGCGGACAAGGGGGGATATTTAAGGCTCGTGATTCCTGCTGCTCCCTCTCGCAGCTAATGGGGTTAAGTCGTCATTTTGGAGGGGGGGCGATTTATAAAAGAACCGGGATGTAAAAATATTGGAGCGATTTATTGATTTATAATAGAATCTGGATGTAAAAAATATTGGGGCAATTTATTGATTTATAAAAGAATCTGGATGTAAAAAAATTGGGGTGATTTATTGATTTATAAAAGAATCTGGACATAAAATTTTGGGGTGAATTAATGATTTATAAAAGAACCAGAACGTAAAAATATTGGGGCGATTTATTGATTTATAAAAGAATCTGGATGTAAAAATATTGGGGCGATTTATTGATTTATAAAAGAATCTGGATGTAAAAAAATTGGGGCGATTTATTGATTTTTAAAAGAATCTGGACGTCAAATTTAAAATATTGGGGCGATTTATTGATTTATAAAAGAATCTGGACATAAAATTTTGGGGTGATTTATTGATTTATAAAAGAACCAGAACGTAAAAATATTGGGGCGATTTATTGATTTACAAAAGAATCTGGACGTAAAAATTAAAATATTGGGGCGATTTATTGATTTATAAAAGAACCGGGACATAAAAATATTGAGGTGATTTATTGATTTATAAAATAATCTGGATGTAAAAATATTGGGATAATATTGGGATAACCCCGCAGAGGGTTAAAACAAAAAATACATTTCTATGATTAAACCTTTTATATATATTTTTGTTTTATTTTAAGTTGCAAAAAGACTCAAAAAAATTGATTATTTATCTTAATTTTTTTTGCACTGGAGTATTGAGATAATTATAGAGCCTCCGTCTTCAAGCAGAGCATCTTCCAGCCTGTTGCGAAGGACAACCCCGGCCTTGTGGCATAGAAGTTTTTACCGATTATTACGCAATACACCAGAAAAATCCCCAAAAAGAGACCTAGAGGCCCTCACAGGGATCAAAGTATCGTGTTATTATCAATGTGTCAATGCAGCTCAGTCCATCTTTCTCCAGACAATTAATATTTTTATTAATAATATAATAC
>NW_017309642.1:17475-18338 GCF_000935625.1 Nanorana parkeri
ATTTAAAAATATATATTTATATAACTTTAAATATATAAAAGAAATAAAAAAAAATATATATATATAATCCAAAGATATAGAGGCAGTCACGGGTCTTGAAGTGGAGTTACGTTGAAGCATCAGCATTGTATGGTCAATGTTACGACTAGGTTGGATCTAGTGGTTAAGGACCAATGGCCATCGTTTCCCGAATGGGTTGGCATGGAACGCTCTGGATGGTCAGGGCGTAACGCGTTTCATACCGCGGAGGCCAATGGGCCGCTGTGTGTGTTCAGGAGCTCTAGTTTCCGATATGTGTTTGGAGAGCTAAGCATGGTGATTGGACGGCAGCTAGCTAACAATGCCCCTAACCCCTAACCCTAGGGGTTAAATGGTCATCTAACGTGACTTTCATGGTGTGTAGGCCCTCCATTGATCTAGGGCCGCAGATTGTGTGGCGGTGGAATGTCCTTGGCAAGACGTGGGAAGGGAAGTGCAGTGAGGCGCGTAGCTGAGGTTCTAAGACGGCCATTCTTTGGCCTACCAGGATTCTAAAACTTTGCTCCCTGTCTACATTTTTGGGTTCCCGATTCCCATAACTGTTTTTTAATGTGCCAATGGGCCAAGCCCGGTGTGGTAATGTCCATTGCATTCCCCAACAAGCCAACCGTGGAGCGTTAAGGCCGAGCTTAGCTGACAATGAAGTGTTTTTGGGGTAGATTTAGGATGTTTTTGTAATTATTTGATTCTTTTTGTAAAAAATGATGTACAGTGCATGCAATAAATAAAAAATGTTTATAAGATGACGGAGAGGCTCGGCATATTTTTTTTCAGTTTATAGGAAAAGAAAGGTGTTTTTGTTTTTTGATGATTATTCAAAAAAT
>NW_017309642.1:19376-24299 GCF_000935625.1 Nanorana parkeri
CTTTCCACTTTCCCAAACTCCATATGGATCTCCAGCCGGGCCAATTTGGACATTTTTGGAGAGTTTCATGTGGTTTTGCCCCTTCTCTGAATAATACAATCCGCCTATCGTGATTGTCTAGAAAACAATTGTAATTATTTACGTTTTATTGAGTTTTCCAGAAAAGAATTTGAAGCGCGCGGCGGTGATAAGATAAGGCGCGGGAAGTACAGCTGACCATGTCGTAGGTCAGGTAACATCCATAGTAGACAAAGTCCATGAACCCATCGCACACTCCTGACCGCTTACCTCCAAAAGGATCGGATGGGCGCAGCGGTGGTCAACGAGTGGCGACCGTCATGTATCAGTAGAAGCCGAGACACCGGCGCTCCAATATAAAATGTGGGAGGTCTTATTTGTTGAAGAGGCGCGACATATCACATGGATGCCACGACCGTTTTCGGGGTCACGCGGGGTTCCCTTCCTCAAGCAGTGACGTGTGAAGCATAGAGAAGGGCAGTGGAAGAGACAGGAGGAAGGGAAGTACTGAGGAGAGGAAGGGAGGGGAAGGGGGTCGTGACTCTAACCCTAAGATTCTAGAGACAATTCTAAGCAGATCTAGGTGCAAATTTTACCAAATTTGGCAATCTGTAAAAAATATTTACATCCAATTAATGCAAATTTATGAATGTTCTTCATTTTAAAAATTCCTTTGGCACCACAACCTTTCATTCCTTGTAAGTTCCTTCATATCTGCCTTTTTGAAACCAACTGGCCGAGGGTATGAAATGAATGCTTGGTCTATGGGGCATCCAAAATTGGCTCGGCCATGAGTATTTTTAAATTGCACCAATTGTTCTGATCTGAATGTTATTCTTATCAGTTGCCG
Source organism: Nanorana parkeri (assembly GCF_000935625.1). Taxonomy (NCBI): domain Eukaryota; kingdom Metazoa; phylum Chordata; class Amphibia; order Anura; family Dicroglossidae; genus Nanorana; species Nanorana parkeri. Next base: position 20,245 of record NW_017309642.1, read on the forward strand.
GTGAAGAACGACACTGTGGATGGTGGATGGGGGCTTAGTATTCGCCTTTGTAATAGGTGGGTGCCGGGAAGGGGTTCAGTCCCTGCTGGATGAGTCAGGCCTGGAGGTACCGGGTTGAACCCAGTGGGGAGGGACCTCCGAAGGTACCTTCTGATGGGAATGGGTGCTTGCTTGGTCTGGCCGGAGGGTGGGGGGGGGGGCGGCAGAGCCCTGGGGGTGGCGTCCCAGAGAATCACATTGGGTGTGGGACCCCCAACACTGATTCACTGACACGGCACTCATTGCATACTCTGCACAACGCCTCTTGGGCAGGCCTTACGGCAAGTCCGGGGCAATATTTTTGCACTCCGGCCCCTAAGGCCTGTCCGCGTGGTGCACCGACACTTTAGATTTATTTATTGCACTCTATGCACGACTGGCGCGATTTTTGATTGAAATTTTGACCCACAGATGGCAAAGGGTGCGGGTACCTTCGGGGCCCATTCTTGATGTTGGGGGAGGAGATTGTGTGACCCTTATGGGGCCCTCTGTCTTCTCCCACCTGTGGGGGGGGTCTCTCTTCGGGAGAGCCCCCCAACCTAGTACTTGTGGGTCTTGTTTCGGCAGGTGCCCAAAGGATCGTGGTCCGCCGGTCTTTTCGGGTAGGTGGACCAATGTATTCCTTGCCCCTGTCAGGAGCCTTTGCGCCCCAGGGGGGCGGGGAAATTGTGGCCCCTTCTTTTTAGAAGGACCAAGCCCCCCATTTGGTTTTCGAGCACGCTCCACGGGGCTTTCAACAGAATCCTCCATTCCATATCGGAGATTTACTTTTATTTGAGGGCAATATATTTGAAGGTCATTCTTGTTGGATGTAAAAATTGTGGGCAACATTTTTTTACACAATTTGCAAAATGAAGTCAAATATGAGCAACATTAATTTTTTTTGACACAATTTACAACAATTTACAAAATTAATTTGAATACATTTTTGAAAAACCTATTTTTTTTTCATTTCATATCCGCGCAGTTGGTCTACACGGGCGAGTGTGTTGCTTTTGCGTATCACATTACCGTTGCGTTGGTGGAGAGCAGTTTCATAACCTGTGATAGGCCGATGCGCCGGAGGCATGTAACCTGCCTCACGTGTTTTTGGTCTTTTTTTTTTAGCCGTGTTTTAACGTAATGATTTCCACGTCCCGGGTTCTGTATAAAATAAATCAGACCTACCGCCTGCGTCCCGGCATTGCAATTTTTTCAGAGAGAAGAAAAATTAATTGCGTTGCATCGAACATCTGCCGATTGCGTTGGCCTTGGAAAGACGGCGGAGAGAGCGGCCCGGCTCGCCTATTTCAAGTCCACTTTTTTTTTTAATCCTAATAGTCACGCAGCTGGGTGGATCCCGGCACAATTGTCGTGATCCGCTTCAGCTGCGGCGTCTCAGTATACCGCGAGCTGTAGCTCCCTATATACTGAGCCTAGGGTGACAGGAGGACGCTAGTTTGTGTCCTCCCGTTACCCTAAGGAGAACTATGGGGAAAAGCCCCGACCCCATAGTTCTCCTTTAAGGAAATGTGGCTGTCACTGATTCTGGTTATATATGTATCACAACTGACTGTACCATGTTGACGTTATGTAGCCTTGAGGAGCATTTCCATCTTTTGTCCCTACTACAAGTATGTACTGTGGCAGTGCGTGGACGCGATGCCGCGTGTGCTATGGCAACTTTGGCACCGAGGACTCTCAGCCAAAGGGTCTCAGAGGGTCCAAAATGTGAACCATGTTATAAGGAAAAGCCTGGAAGGACCTGAAAAGCCTTATAACATGGTTCACATTCTGGACCCTCGGAGCCCCTTTGGCTGAGAGTCCTGGGTGCCAAAATTGCCATAGCACACCGCGGCATCACGCCACGCACTGCCACAGTACGTAGAAGCCAATAAAAATACACACACAAAAAACCCGGAGCAAGAGCACCGGCTTTGGAGCTTTGAGGACAATGTTGATGTCTTCCATATGGAAGAGTAACTACAAACTGGGTTTTCCTGATGGTACCGAGCAGAATTCTGGAAAAGGAATTCTTAACCGGGGTTATCCATGCTCATAGCAGGTACGGGAACCATATGATGCCCAATCGGACCGAATAAGATTAGATTATGGATTGAGGTGGCGAGGCCTCCGACCCGTTACCAATCAGAACACTCAACATGGACATCCATGGCCGGATTCCTGGCAAGGCCACCGAGGCCCGGCCTCGGGGGGCGGCAGGGAGCAGAGGGGCGGCACAGATTTGAAGTCTCCCGACGCCCGGAACATGGAGTTGGTGGTAATTTATTTTCTACATTTAGCCCGGCTTTGTACAAGTTGCACCTAACAGATACAGGGTACGAATCAAAGGTTAGGGACAGCCAGTAGACAGGGATTTTCAAGGGCAAAAGTGAAGCACAGGACAGCCAGTAGACAGGGATTTCCAATGGTTAGGGACAGGCTAAAGACTTCCAGGGACGAAGTGAAGCACAGGGCAGACTGTAGACGGGGATTTCCAAGGACAAAGCGAAGCACAGGGCACACTGTACACAGGGATTTCCAAGGACAAAGTGAAGCACAGGGCAGACTGTACACAGGGATTTCCAAGGACAAAGCGAAGCACAGGGCAGACTGTAGACGGGGATTTCCAAGGGCAAAGCAAAGCACAGGGCAGGCTGTACACAGGGATTTCCAAGGACAAAGCGAAGCACAGGGTAGACTGTAGACAGGGATTTCCAAGGACAAAGGGAAGCACAGGGCAGACTGTACACAGGGATTTCCAAGGACAAAGCGAAGCACAGGGCAGACTGTACACAGGGATTTCCAAGGACAAAGGGAAGCACAGGGCAGACTGTACACAGGGATTTCCAAGGACAAAGGGAAGCACAGGGCAGACTGTACACAGGGATTTCCAAGGACAAAGCGAAGCACAGGGCAGACTGTACACAGGGATTTCCAAGGACAAAGGGAAGCACAGGGCAGACTGTACACAGGGATTTCCAAGGACAAAGGGAAGCACAGGGTAGACTGTAGACGGGGATTTCCAAGGGCAAAGGGAAGCACAGGGCAGACTGTACACAGGGATTTCCAAGGGCAAAGCGAAGCACAGGGCAGACTGTACACAGGGATATCCAAGGGCAAAGGGAAGCACAGGGCAGACTGTACACAGGGATATCCAAGGACAAGCCAAAGGTTCGGTACACGTGAAAACTTCCAGGAATTCAGGGTAAATCACAAATGGGGGACACGGCAACTAGCTTGGGAAAGCGTTGCTCGGGCCGCGGGCCGTTCGCTGCCCTGGGTTTAAATAGAGACAGGAAGGGGGAGGATCCACAGGATTGGACCACAAGCGGACCGCACTGATTGGCCGAGAAGCTGCATAAGAAACAGCAGGAGAGGTCGGCCGACGCCTAAAACTTGCAGACAGGTGCAAGAGTGAGTCAGGTTCAGAGCCCACGCCTGGAGGACTACAACCCCCAGCACAGCCCTGCATGCCTGCAGAACCAGAGGTAAGAGGTCTGTATATACTTGAAGAACTACAAGTAACAGCTCAGCTGGAGGTCTGCCGCTGAACTGTGACAGTTGTCATGCGCACACCAAGCAGACATATCGGGTTCCTTTTTAAATACAAAAACCAATATCTATAATTTCTCTGACTTTCTCTGACTAATCTCTCTGACTTTCCAGACCACGTACACGCTGTATCCGGACCCTTCACAAGTCCTATTCAATTCTCACCTTCCCAGATTGAAAGGGAGTCCCGGGACATCCGAAATATTTTCCCCCCAACACTTGGGAACCCGAAGGACTTCCAATCCCGAGAGACGCCATCAATCATTCGCTGTATAGGGTCCGGCGCTCAGACACCGGGGGTATGCTGCTGCCTGGTCGAAGCTTTGTTGGGGGGTCTGGTCCAAGACGGCATTGCCTAGAATCCGAATTAACAGTCAGACAGCAACATTGTCAGCAGCGGAACAGACACAAAAGTATTACAATAAATAAATATTCAAATGTTATATATATTATTATTATTATTATTTTGTATTCATTTTTTT
>NW_017309642.1:24311-33426 GCF_000935625.1 Nanorana parkeri
CTGCCATTGGAGAAATGTTAATGGTATATATTTATTATTATTATTATTATTTTGTATTCAGAAATGAACGTTCTCTTTCAGCATTCTAAATAAAAATCTTGACAACCTCTATCAAGCTACAAAAGTTAATCATTTCAGCAAACAAATGTTTTTCTTTTGAGTTTTTGGTTAGGGGTTCCATCCGTCAGGAGAAAATGACCGTCGCTGGCTGCCCCGGTGATCACCCAACATCGATTCTGGGCAGGGGCGTAACAATAGCCGTAGCAGCCCATGCGTCTGCTATGGGGCCCGGGGGGTGGAAGGGGGCCTCCATGAAGGATTTGCCCGTATACCCCTTACAGCATTTCCAATCAAGAAGAGTTGATATCATGACGTACAGGAAGAGACTCTATGCAGACGGCTCTCCTGCTACCTGTCCTTGATTTTGATTGTAAAGGGTTTGCCATGGGGCCCTATGAGAATTTCGCTATGGGGGCCCCATGATCTGTAGTCACGCCTCTGAGTCTAGGCCTTACGGAGATGCAACAGGAAGTAAAGGAAATTCTGCGCAGGAAGGAGATGACCGGCAAAGAAACATGACAACATTTCACAAATGATAGTTGCCAAAGGTGGGATCCCCTCTTCCTAATCCCTCCAATGTCACAGTAACGGGGTAAAAGGAGGAGGGAAGAGCGCGCCGATCCACAAATATATGCGCAGATCAATGTTACCTTTTGGCAACATTAAAAGCCGCCGGAGGGAATTTATCAATACTGGGAGCAGACAGAATGTGGAGCAGTTGCCCCTGGCAACCAATCAGCATCCACCTTTCGTTTTCAAACCTTAGCTGAACAAACTGAAGAGAGAAGCTGATTGGTTGCCGTGGGCAACTGCTCCAGTTTTGATCAATTCCCCCCAATGTGTTTTGGGGGCCCCCGTTTTCATCTCGGGTGCAATGCTCAGGCTCCTGCAGACTATTCCCCCCCTGCCCCCAGATCCGCACCCAGGTCCAGACCTTCAGTCACAGGCCGACAGGAAGTAATCAATGGACTACAAGTGTTGTGTGACGTCGCCGCACTTGCACTCCATTGAGATCTACTAGACTTGTCGCCCTTTTCATTCACAGGTCCCGTGAATGGCTCCATGAGTGAATGACGGTGAGGCATTCAGGCCACACAGAAGCGTCACATTCAGACGAACCCCTGCGATTTGGGGGAGGGGGGGGTTTGAGGGTAATGTGACTATGCCTCATGTTACACCCTAACACCCTAGACACTATATTACCAAAAGTATTGGGACGCCTTTACACGCACATGAACTTTAACGGCGTCCCAGTCTTAGTCCGTAGGGTTCAGTGTTGGGTTGGCTCCGCCCCTGTGCTGCTATAACAGCTCCGCCTCTTCTGGGAAGGCGTCCACAAGGTTTAGGAGGGTGTCTATGGGAATGTTGGACCATTTGTGAGGTCAGGTACTGATGTTGGGGGAGGGGCTCGCAGTCTCCGCCTCTAATTCATACCAAAGGTGTTCTATGGGGTTGAGGTCAGGACTCTGTGCGGCCAGTCACGTTCCTCCACCCCAAACTCCCCCATCCGTGTCTGTATGGACCTTGCTTTGTGCACTGGTGCGCGGTCATGTTGGAACAGGAAGGGGCCGTCCCCAAACTCCTCCCACAAAGTTGGGGGCATGAAATTGTCCAAAATGTCTTGGTGTGCTGATGCCTTAAGAGTTCCCTTCACTGGAACTAAGGGGCGGAGCCCAACCCCTAAAAAACACCCGCCCCATGATCCCCCCTCCCCCAAACTTTACACTTGGCACAATGCAGCCAGGCAAGTACCGTTCTCCTGGCAACCGCCAAACGCAGACACGCCCATCGGATTGCTAGACAGAGAAGCGTGATTGGTCCCTCCAGAGAACACGCCTCCTCTAGAGTCCAGTGGCGGTGTGCGTTACACCGCGGCATCCCACGCTTTGCATTGCACTCGGTGATGTGCGGCTTGGATGCAGCTGCTCGGCCATGGAAACCCATTCCATGGAGCTCTCTACGCACTGTTGTTGCGCCAATCTGACGGCCGCATGGAGTTTGGAGGTCTGTAGCTATTGACTCTGCAGACAGTTGGCGACTTCTGCGCACTGTGCGCTTCAGCGTGCGCTGACCCCGCTCTGTCATGTGACGTGGCCGACCACTTCCTGGCTGAGTTGCTGTTGTTCCCGGTCGCTTCCACTTTGTTATAATCTCAGTAACAGGCGACCGCGGCGGAATATTTAGTAGCCGGGAAATGTCACGGACGGACTTATTGCACAGGTGACAACCTATCACGGCACCAGGCTTGTAGTCACTGAGCTCCTGAGAGCGACCCGTTCTCTCACCAATGTCTGTAGAAGCGTCTGCATGCCGAGGTGCCTCATCCTACACACCGGGGGCCACGGAGGGGATTGGAGGACCTGAATCCAATGATTTGGAGGGGGAGGGGCCCAATACTTTTGGCAATATAGTGTATATATATATATATATCCTTTGAGGAAATTCCACCTGACGTGTGTGTCATCAATGCTGACTCATGTGTTGTGAAGCCCCACATTACTTAGAGCCGTCCCCAGCCCTAAGGACGCGCGATGACATGTCCTCTTAATTGGGCAATCAGTGAAGGACAAAGGGGTCAATTCACAGAGCACGAGACGCGGCAGGTATAGCCAGGGCGCACGGCTAACAGATATTGATTAGTAAACAGAACCGTTATCAGGCTAAATCAATAATTCCTGATTTTCTCCACAAGAAAGGCAGATGCTTGATGAAGAGTCAAGGAAGATGGTCACGATGTGATTTGATTAGGGAAGCCATTACCGTCGTTTTCCTGTGACTGTTTGGAACGGCCATTGGTGATTGGAGATGTTAATTGCTTTATTATTTAGGCAAACTCCACCATTGCCGTGAGGACATCAAACATGGCGCCTCTGTGTGTGCCACCCATAACCTACCGCCCATCTGCATGGCTTAGAAGACTCTAGCGTCTCGGAATGTGTTGAGCGATCCTTGGTCAGTTGCCTCCTAAACAGATCTAGGCTTAAATGTTAGATTGACCACCATCCCACCCCACCCCACCCCATGGATTCTACCGAAAGGATTGACATCCAACCAGTGGCGCCGATGAGTGGTTCTGCCCGAGCACCCCTTTGGCTTCCCTATCTGTGGAAACCATGGGATTAATGCATTGGCCCTGGTCACGTGACTGGTCAGAGGCCACCTTTGATCTTATAGTTGTTGACTTCTCAACTGTCTGACCTCAACCAATGTCTCCTACCTCCCGAGTGTTCACAACAGTTTCAAATTACAGATCACTGCAGCTGTTTACATGTTATGAAAAAAAGTTCCGTCGACTCAAAAGCGATATTTTGTTTATAGATGGAGCCCGGTGAGTTGGGTCAACCCCTGGTTTCTTATGAGTCCTGGTTATAGATGGAGCCTGGTAAGCTGGGTCAACTCCTGGTTTCTTCTGAGACTTGGTTATAGATGGAACCCAGTGAGTTAGGTCAACGCCTGGTTCCTTATGAGTCTTGGCTATAGATGGAGCAACGGTGAGCTGGGTCACTGCCTGGTTTCTTATGAGTCTTGGTTATAGATGGAGCAACGGTGAGCTGGGTCAACCCCTGGTTTCTTATGAGTCTTGGTTATAGATGGAGCAACGGTGAGCTGGGTCAACCCCTGGTTTCTTATGAGTCTTGGTTATAGATGGAGCAACGGTGAGCTGGGTCAACCCCTGGTTTCTTATGAGTCTTGGTTATAGATGGAGCAACGGTGAGCTTGATCAACGCCTGGTTTCTTATGAGTCTTAGATATAGATGGAGCAATGGTGAGCTGGGTCAGCCCCTGGTTCCTTATGAGTCTTGGTTATAGATGGAACCCAGTGAGTTAAGTCAACCCCTGGTTCCTTATGAGTCTTGGTTATAGATGGGGCATCGTTGAGCTGGTCAGCCCCTGGTTCCTTATGAGTCTTGGTTATAGATGGAGCATCGGTGAGCTTGGTCAGCCCCTGGTTCCTTATGAGTCTTGGTTATAGATGGAACCCAGTGAGTTAAGTCAACGCCTGGTTCCTTATGAGTCTTGGTAATAGATGAAGCCCATTGATCTGGGTCAACCCCCAGGTTTTTTATCAGTCTTGGTTGTAGTTGGAGCTTGGTGAGCTGGGTCAATCCCTTGTTTCTTAGGAATCTTGGATACTCCAACAACGAGATCTTCCGGCCATAATTCTCATCTCCACTCCTGTCTACCCAAGAAGTGTGGACGTTCCCACTTCTCCCATCACTCTCCATTATGTACAATAAACCAAAAATTAATCAGGGATGGTGGGAACCCGGGAACTCAACACAGGGATCTCACTAAAGGAATCCCAAGCAGATAGAAGAAACAGTCAGGTGTTTCCCATATTAGGGCTGCCCACACATTTCAGTGCTGCTGATCACCGGCAACCTATTTGCATGCCACCTTATGTCTACCTACACTCCAGCGATGGCTGCATAACATTGCTCAAGGTTGGATTCTTCCTGGTGGCAGCCAGTGGACCATGTCTGTGTAATTTATGCAGAAGAGGCCACTTGTAGTTTCCATCAGAAGCCCGCAGGAGCACAACTGTGGGACAGTTACAGAGCGTTGTCACCCTATAACAGGAAGTGCCTGAACAAGGACCTCCATTGGTTGGATCACCGGAGATTATTTTAATGCAATTCGCAGATTTACAAAGACGGACAATGACTTTTTGAGGTTACATTAGAACACAAAAGCTTCTATGAGACCTCGGCGATTGGGTTTCCATCCACTTCAAACCGTCTTCAGATTGGTCCACCATGACAGCGGGCTATGGAACGCAACAACTTTTCTTTAATGCCCCCCACCCCAGCTGCATATCCTTACCTATCCTCCCCCACTCCTTCCCATTCAGCTACCAGGAGTAAGGGAAGGAGGCCCCCATGTAAGCTCCAAGCACCAGGCCAATCACATGAGAGGGTGGCAGCGTGTCACACGTCCCTCCATACCTGGAAGTACTGAGTATTTTCTTTGCTTGTGGCAAGGGAACTTCTGAGTCTCCGGTCTGTGGCATGAGGCCACAGAGGATCAGGGATGGTCTTGTAAAGGTCTGTGGGACTGTTTCTCAAGGCAGGAGACAGTCAGAGATGGTCTCATAGAAGTCTTTGGGGCTGTTTCTCAAGGCAGGAGACAGTCAGAGATAGTCTCATAGAAGTCTGTGGGGCTTTGTCCTGAGGCCAGAGACAGTCAGAGATAGTCCCATAGAAGTCTAAAGGACTGTGTCCCGAGGCCAAAGATGGTCAGAGATGGTCCCATAGAAGTCTATAGGACTGTGTGCCAAGGCCAGGGACGATTGGAGACGGTCCCATAGAAGTCTATGGGGCTGTGCCCTGAGGTCAGAGACTTTCGGAGAGGCTCCTTGAGAAGTCTATAGGACTGTGTCCCGAGGCTGGAGGTGGTAAGGGGCAGTCCCATAGAAGTCTATAAGACTGTGTCCCGAGGCCGAAGATGGTCAGAGATGGTCCCATAGAAGTCTATAGGACTGTGTGCCAAGGCCAGGGACGATTGGAGACGGTCCCATAGAAGTCTATGGGGCTGTGCCCTGAGGTCAGAGACTTTCGGAGAGGCTCCTTGAGAAGTCTATAGGACTGTGTCCCAAGGCCGGAGTCAGTCAGAGACAGTCCCATAGAAGTCTATAGGACTGTGTCCCAAGGCTGGAGTCAGTCAGAGACAGTCCCATAGAAGTCTACGGGGCTGTTTCCCAAGGTCAAAGAAGATGGCAAATGGTCCTATAGAAGTCTATGGGGCTGTGTCCCAAAACAGGTTTACAAAGACGGACAATGACTTTCTGAGGTTACATTAGAATGCAAACTTCTATGAGATCTCGGCGATTGGTTTTCCATCCACTTCAAACCGTCTTCAGATTGGTTCGCCATGACAGCAGTCTAGACGGTCGCCTGTAGTGCTCAGCGACGCTCCAAGCGCACCATGTACTGGGCCCCAGTCCTTCTCCCGATATACATGGGCTCTTTCATGCTTGTGAATGCTGAGCCTTGTAGGACACAAGCCAACGGTCCCGCTAACATGGAACCAACCTCCAACCCAATCACCTCCCGCGTACACGATGTCAGATCCTGTCCCAACCCCTCCGGCGAGCTCCTTAGCTCCAATAATCTAACAATGAGGCTTTCTGCGCTTGTTATGACACCCCTGCGAAAGCGGCAGAGAGCGATCTTTTCTTCTTCCGCGTCCTTTGCGGCCAGCCGGTGGCCCGAAAGCCGAAGCTTTTCCTTTTTTTCCCCCCTCTCTTCCTCCCTATTCTTCTGGCTGTGTGTGCCTAACTAATTGAGCTGGAGGGTTTCAGTCTGGACGCCTTTCAATAGACTCTTTGTTCCTGTTTGCTTTCCCGAGGAGGCGATGGTGTGCCGAGTTTTCTTAACACGCCGCCTGGTGAAGGAGTCCCCCACCCCCGAACCCCCCGGCAGCCGTAGGGTTAAATCGGAAAAATAAGAGGATGTGGGAGGCAAAGCGAGGGCATCAATGGGGGAAATCGGTCCTATCCATAGAGGTAGACTTCCTGTGGCCTCTGCTGACTTTTTTTTATCAGTTACATTGTCCCAAGGTAGCTCCGGAGGACTACAGAACCACGTCCCTCTATGTTATGGACAATAGCAAAAAAGGGCAGTGGTGTAACAATCACCATAGCGACCCAGGCACGGGGCACAGTAGTGGGGCCCGGCCAGATACTGTGCGGGGGCTGCCTGGGTCGCTATGGGATCCTCCGCTGGCGGATTTCACTGGCGGCGGAAGAGGAACACGCCGCTGTTCGGATCACTGACGGTAATCTGTGCAGCGGCGCGTTCCTCTCCACAGAGTCAATGAGAGCCAGCAGCGGCGGTGGAGGAGCAGGCGGGGCTCGTGGTCGGCAGCAGGGGAGGAGGCGGGGGCCTGGTGACCGTGGACGAAGAGGAGGCGGACAGGTAAGGAGTGGGACCAGCCCACCTGAGGGTCTATGGTGGGCTCTACAGGTTCACCCTCAGGTGGGCTCTGCAAGGGGTATAACTAGAAATCACGGGGGCCCCATACAAAATTTTGCTATGGGGCCCTGTGATTTCTAGTTACGCCCCTGGCTGTGGGCCTATCCTGTTTCTGTTGTCCTGATACAGTACAGTGTAGTAAGCGTTGTCACCCTGGGACAGGAAGTGTGTTGTTGGCAGGACCACCAGGTGGAAATAAAGAAAAGAAAATGAATGAGCAAGCAAAGGAGGCCCCGTGTAAGCTCCAAGCACCAGGACAATCACATGAGAGAGTGGGGAGCAGGGGCGTAACTAGAAATCACAGGGCCCTTGCCGAGCCCATTTGAGATCCCACACAGCCCATCTGAGGGTGACCCTGCAGAGCCCACCATAGACTGTCTAAGCTGGGCTCTGGAGGGTCAACCTCAGGTGGGCTGGTCACACTCCTTACCTGTCCGCCTCCTCTTCCTCCGCGCTCGCTGATGGGCCTCCTCCTCCGTCTCCGGGCCCGCCTCCTTCCCTGTCACAGGGCCCCGCCTCCTCCTATGCTGCCGACCACGGGCCCCGCCTCCTCCTCCACTGCCGGGTCCAGCCTGCTCCACCGCTGCTGCTGGCTCTCATTGACTCTGTGGAGAAGGACGCGCTGCTGCACAGATAACGGTCAGCGATCTGAACAGCAGCGCATTGTTCTCACAGCCGCCAGTGAAAGCCACCAGCATAAGATGCCATAGCGACCCAGGCGGCCCGCACGGCATGTGGCCGGGCCCCACTGTGCCCTGGGCCCCATAGTGGCCGCCTGGGTCGCTATGGCGATTGTTACGCCACTGGTGGGGAGCGTGTCACATGTCTCTCCATACCTGGAAGTACTGAGTATTTTCTTTGCTTGTGGCAAGGGAACTTCTGAGTCTCCGGTCTGTGGCATGAGGCCACAGAGGATCAGGGATGGTCTTGTAAAGGTCTGTGGGACTGTTTCTCAAGGCAGGAGACAGTCAGAGATGGTCTCATAGAAGTCTTTGGGGCTGTTTCTCAAGGCAGGAGACAGTCAGAGATAGTCCCATAGAAGTCTAAAGGACTGTGTCCTGAGGTCGAAGATGGTCAGAGATGGTTCCATAGAAGTCTATAGGACTGTGTGCCAAGGCCAGGGACGATTGGAGACGGTCCCATAGAAGTCTATGGGGCTGTGCCCTGAGGTCAGAGACTTTCGGAGAGGCTCCTTGAGAAGTCTATAGAGGCTTGACCTGAAGCTGGAGACAATCAGACACAGTCCCAGAAAAGTCTATGGAGAAGTGCCCCCGAGGCCAGGGATTCTGAGATGATCCCATAGAAGTCTACAGGGCCCAAGGCCGGATCAGAGACATTCCCATTGAAGGCCAAGGGGTTGAGTTCCAAGGCCAGAAAGAATCGAAGATGGTTCCATAGAATGCCAGAGTTTTTGTGTTCTGAGGCCGCAAATTATCAAAGATGGCTCCATAGACGTCTGTGGGGCTGGAGATGATCAGAGACAGTCCCATAGAAGTCTATGGGGCTGTAATGTGAAGGCCCAGCCAGGACAATAAAGACTTGAACAGCAGAATTGTGGCCATCGGATTGAGGAAAGTCATTTATCTCGATATTTATCAAGCTATAATTGATCGATATAATTAATTGCTCTCCTTCTGGGGAGATTCGCCCCCCTCTCTGGTGACCATGGGATGTGGGAAGTGATGGGACACCCAACATTTTGAAGTTGTCCCTAGAACAAGAGGTGAGGGAAAACGCGCCCAATGGGGACAGCTGCTAAGGTGACAACTGTTATTGAGTATTCTACAGCAGAATTCTGATTCAGCTTCCCGAGGCTGAGTCCAAGACCGCAGCACGTAATTCTCGGATTCCCCACAAGGCCACCGAGGCCAGGGCGAGGGGCGGCAGGGCGCCGAGGGGCGGCGTGGAGTCTGGCGGTAAGTTGCCTTCTACATTTAGTCCTGCTTTGGGAAGGCCGGACTAAATGTAGTGTGAGGGAATCCGCTCGCTCGACATTGCGATGTCGCCACAATCACTTGTAAAATGTGTGCTGCCGTCCGTCCTCCCCCGCCCCGCCCTGCCCCCCCCCACTAACTCTCTCT
>NW_017309642.1:33452-42714 GCF_000935625.1 Nanorana parkeri
GCTCTTTGCGGAGCTCCTGACCGAGGGTTCAGGCAGTTGGTTGCATCCAAATTTTATTTTTTTTGGGGGGGAAAACAAATAAGCTTTGTAAAGCCGGCAGATGCAAGAGGATCCCAGCCCCGGACACGCAGACATCCACCATTTATAGACTCGTAAAGGGGCCCAACATTTCCGCGCCGGAGGTGACAGTACAATGAAGACCAGGACAGTGTGTATATCAATGTGTTCTCAGCCTCACAATGAAAAATCTATCTATCTATCTATGATCTATCTATCTATCTTGGAACATTATTTTGACCCCAATGCTGCAAATTAGAGTTCCCATAGGTAGATGCTGGAGAGTTAAACCGCCTTAATGGAGAACTCTACTGGTAAGATCCCTGTGCTGAGTTCCTGGATCTGTACACCTGCTGTGCCCATTATGAGGAGCCCCCACCATCCCTGTGCTGAGTTCCCGGGTCTGTACCCCCGCTGTGCCCATTATGGAGGAGCTCCCACCATCCCTGTGCTGAGTTCCCGGGTCTGTACCCCCGCTGTGCCCATTATGGAGGAGCTCCCACCATCCCTGTGCTGAGTTCCCGGGTCTGTACCCCCGCTGTGCCCATTATGGAGGAGCTCCCACCATCCCTGTGCTGAGTTCCCGGGTCTGTACCCCCGCTGTGCCCATTATGGAGGAGCTCCCACCATCCCTGTGCTGAGTTCCCGGGTCTGTACCCCCGCTGTGCCCATTATGGAGGAGCTCCCACCATCCCTGTGCTGAGTTCCCGGGTCTGTACCCCCGCTGTGCCCATTATGGAGGAGCTCCCACCATCCCTGTGCTGAGTTCCCGGGTCTGTACCCCCGCTGTGCCCATTATGGAGGAGCTCCCACCATCCCTGTGCTGAGTTCCCGGGTCTGTACCCCCGCTGTGCCCATTATGGAGGAGCTCCCACCATCCCTGTGCTGAGTTCCCGGGTCTGTACCCCCGCTGTGCCCATTATGGAGGAGCTCCCACCATCCCTGTGCTGAGTTCCCGGGTCTGTACCCCCGCTGTGCCCATTATGGAGGAGCTCCCACCATCCCTGTGCTGAGTTCCCGGGTCTGTACCCCCGCTGTGCCCATTATGGAGGAGCTCCCACCATCCCTGTGCTGAGTTCCCGGGTCTGTACCCCCGCTGTGCCCATTATGGAGGAGCTCCCACCATCCCTGTGCTGAGTTCCCGGGTCTGTACCCCCGCTGTGCCCATTATGGAGGAGCTCCCACCATCCCTGTGCTGAGTTCCCGGGTCTGTACCCCCGCTGTGCCCATTATGGAGGAGCTCCCACCATCCCTGTGCTGAGTTCCCGGGTCTGTACCCCCGCTGTGCCCATTATGGAGGAGCTCCCACCATCCCTGTGCTGAGTTCCCGGGTCTGTACCCCCGCTGTGCCCATTATGGAGGAGCTCCCACCATCCCTGTGCTGAGTTCCCGGGTCTGTACCCCCGCTGTGCCCATTATGGAGGAGCTCCCACCATCCCTGTGCTGAGTTCCCGGGTCTGTACCCCCGCTGTGCCCATTATGGAGGAGCTCCCACCATCCCTGTGCTGAGTTCCCGGGTCTGTACCCCCGCTGTGCCCATTATGGAGGAGCTCCCACCATCCCTGTGCTGAGTTCCCGGGTCTGTACCCCCGCTGTGCCCATTATGGAGGAGCTCCCACCATCCCTGTGCTGAGTTCCCGGGTCTGTACCCCCGCTGTGCCCATTATGGAGGAGCTCCCACCATCCCTGTGCTGAGTTCCCGGGTCTGTACCCCCGCTGTGCCCATTATGGAGGAGCTCCCACCATCCCTGTGCTGAGTTCCCGGGTCTGTACCCCCGCTGTGCCCATTATGGAGGAGCTCCCACCATCCCTGTGCTGAGTTCCCGGGTCTGTACCCCCGCTGTGCCCATTATGGAGGAGCTCCCACCATCCCTGTGCTGAGTTCCCGGGTCTGTACCCCCGCTGTGCCCATTATGGAGGAGCTCCCACCATCCCTGTGCTGAGTTCCCGGGTCTGTACCCCCGCTGTGCCCATTATGGAGGAGCTCCCACCATCCCTGTGCTGAGTTCCCGGGTCTGTACCCCCGCTGTGCCCATTATGGAGGAGCTCCCACCATCCCTGTGCTGAGTTCCCGGGTCTGTACCCCCGCTGTGCCCATTATGGAGGAGCTCCCACCATCCCTGTGCTGAGTTCCCGGGTCTGTACATGTTACAGCATATAATTAGCGCCCAAATATTCTTTCGGTTCACCACAAGGCACATCAAAGCCCGGCCGACGGCAGGCGATAATTACGATAACGAGCGAATAATGAGCAAATGTTTACGAAAAAAATAAGCTCTTGCGGTGGAAAACATCGATAAGCTCTCCGTCGATAGAATGGCTCCCAGCTGAACAAGATGGCCGCCTCGCTTCACTTTGATATTTTGTAAGGCTTTAAAGCCGTGGGATTTGCGCTCCTTTTTTTGTTTTCACCCCTATGGTTAGCTCAGCTGCGAGTGGTATAGGGGTGTTACCGACATAGCAGATTGCCGAAGAAAGCCGTGGCACTC
This sequence comes from Nanorana parkeri, assembly GCF_000935625.1. Classification (NCBI taxonomy): domain Eukaryota; kingdom Metazoa; phylum Chordata; class Amphibia; order Anura; family Dicroglossidae; genus Nanorana; species Nanorana parkeri. Next base: position 35,999 of record NW_017309642.1, read on the forward strand.
AATTGGCACCAATTTACACCCCCTCCCCCTCTTTCGCCCGTACCTTATGGGAGATGTATAATTTGCTTGTGAGAAAAGGCCAAGAGAGGCTTACACACGGCATTTTACTAGCGTGCCCCTGGCGGCGTAACAAAGAGTTAAACCATTAGGAAAATGGAGCGCCCCCCCCTCATCCAATAGTTAAACCTGATTTGCATACATTTGCATAATGAATGTAATTTGCATTCCTGGAGGTTGGCTACTTGTATGAGAAGTAAAAAGGGGGATTTTGTTTTGCAGAAGAATGCGTGTGTGTGTGTGTGTGTGTGTGTGCGCGTGTGTGCGTGCGTGTTTTTGTTTCCGTCCCCGAGAAATTAAAAAAAAAGAGGACGAGGTTCCCTTTTGAGTCCTCTTCCTTCCGCCCTCGTCACAAAAGAAAACGAGCACGGGCTCGCTCTCACGGCGATAAATGCGTCTCCCTGTTTTGCCTCCCGCGCCCCATGGAGGTTTGTAAGATAAACGAGAACGATAAGAAGGACGGCTCTTTGTTTTGATCGCGTTTCGTAGACCCCCCAAAAAAAAGATTGATTCGTAATTAAGAGGATTCATTCCGGATTAGGAATCGGGAAAGGTTTCCTTCTTCCGTTTTCCGAGGTTCTGGTTCCCGGTAGCCGCTACGTGCCGCGTACGGCGCTGTGTGGGACGTTGTAGGCGTAGAGCTTGTTTACAATGGGTGAGGAGCATCCCTAAGAAGGTGCTTCTGGACATTAAAGGTCTCGATTATTTGGATAGACAATGTAGACAAAATGTTTTCCAAGGTGAAACCCTTCCTTTAGGGCTAAAGGCTTGGAAACGTGGTGGAAGGGTGGAGCTTGGGTTGGTTGGTCATCTGTGGTGAGATCGTGCACCATTGGCCGGGGTGCATTTCAAACCACAGGCAAGCAAGCACAAGCTCAGCCACATTGAAAGTATCCAACTGGGCTTCACCAATCCACCATGTACAAGTTTTCTGCGTACAATGGGTGAGGAACATTAGAACAGCTTTAAAGTGCTTGGGTATGGTGGAGCTTGGGTTGGTTGGTCATCTGTGGTAAGATCCTGCGCCATTGGCCGGGGTGCATTTCAAACCACAGGCAAGCAAGCACAAGCTCAGCCACATTGAAAGTATCCAACTGGGCTTCACCAATCCACCATGTACAAGTTGTCTGCGTACAATGGGTGAGGAACATTAGAACAGCTTTAAAGTGCTTGGGTATGGTGGAGCTTGGGTTGGTTGGTCATCTGTGGTAAGATCCTGCGCCATTGGCCGGGGTGCATTTCAAACCACAGGCAAGCAAGCACAAGCTCAGCCACATTGAAAGTATCCAACTGGGCTTCACCAATCCACCATGTACAAGTTTTCTGTGTACAATGGGTGAGGAACATTGGAACATCTTTAAAGTGCTTCCGCCCATTAAAGGTCTTGATTATTTGGAAGCATGTATAGACAACGTGTTCCGAGGTCAAACCCTTCCTTTAGGGCTAAAGACTTGGAAATTTTCTCCACGGTGGAAGGGTGGGGCTTGGGTTGGTTGGACATCTGTGGTGAGATCGTGCACCATTGGCCGGGGTGCATTTCAAACCATAGGCAAGCAAGCACAAGCTCAGCCTCACTGAAGGTACTGCATCCAACTGGGCTTCACCAATCCACCACACAGAGGTTTTCTGTGTACAATGGGTGAGGAGCATCCCTAAGAAGATCTTTAAGGTGCTTCTGGTCAGTAAAGGTCTTGATTATTTGGAAGCATGTATACACAATACACAATGTGTTCTGAGGTCAAACCCTTCCTGTAAGGCTAAAGGCTTGGAAACGTTGTCCATGGTGGAAGGGTGGAGCCTTGGTTGGTTGGACATCTGTGGTGAGATCGTGCACCATTGGCCGGGGTGCATTTCAAACCATAGGCAAGCAAGCACAAGCTCAGCCTCACTGAAGGTACTGCATCCAACTGGGCTTCACCAATCCACCACGCACAGTGTACAATGGGTGAGGAACATTGGAACAGCTTTAAAGTTTCAGGGTCAAACCCTTCCTTCGGGTCTAAAGGCTTGGGAAAATGGTGGAAGGGTGGAACTTGGAATTGGTTGGATACCTTTGGTGAGGCTGAGCTTGTGCAGCGTTTGCCGTGTGTGTTTCAAACCGCAGGCACACAAAAGCAGAAGCCCGGCCTCACCGAAGGCATCTAACCGGGCTTCACCAGTCCACCAGATTTTCTGTGCACATGTCTCTTCTCTGTACACATTCTATCAAATAAAGAAGAATCTGTAAGGAGCAGAAGCATTCTTTAACGGCACTCCTCACCCGCTGCCACAAACACTATTCTTAAGGCCTCATTCGCACGACAATCGCCCGGCACGTACAGCTCCGTGCCGCGTACACGGCCGTATTGGGCAGCTCCCGGGAAGGACGGGTGCTGCGTGTGATTAGTGCTCAGCCAATATTTCCTTTTCTCTGTCAGGCCGTCCATTTATACCTCCGTCTCCTTTTTGGAATAAAATGGAATAAAAAAATATTGTGTTAAAAAATAGCATACACTATACAATCTTTTTTTTTTTAACCTTTATTTTTATAAATGGGCAAAATTTTAAAAATATATCCACCAAAAAAAGGCAAATAATGGATAAAAGAAATTGTATAAATATATAAAAAAAAGACAAATAATGGACAAAATAAATTTTAATAAATATATCCAAAAAAAGTCAAATAATGACAAAAGACATTTTATAAATATAGCCCCCCAAAAAAGTCAAAAAATGGACAAAATACATTTTATAAATATATCCAAAAAAAGACAAATAATGACAAAAGAAAGTTTATAAATATATATAAAAAAAAGACAAATAATGACAAAAGAAAGTTTATAAATATATATATAAAAAAAAGACAAATAATGACAAAAGAAAGTTTATAAATATATATAAAAAAAAGACAAATAATGACAAAAGAAAGTTTATAAATATATATTAAAAAAAACAAATAATGGCAAAATAAATGTCATAAATATATCCAAAAAAAGTCAAATAATGACAAAACATTTTTTTTTTAAATTGGAGAAGTTAGAATTGGACAGTTAAAATTCAGGACAATTTTCCCCAATCCCGCGGAAAGCTTCTGGAACAATCGGGCAGCAAATAACTGTCTAGAAGTAAGAAAACATTCCCATAAATGCCACTCACTTTGGCGTCGGGAGATATGGCTGACAGCGTCAATTTGTTTATTGGTGTGATATAGTCGGGGTCTATTCACCACGCGTGTGAGCGTACGGCTAGACACGTCGGTGTGTGCCCTGATTGCCTAAACCCCCCCCCCTCCCCAGTGTGTCTGTGTGCATTGTGCCGGTGCCGACGGTGGGAAAGGGCCGGGGATGGGAAACGATAAGGTCCTCTGATAGACAAGCGACTATTATTAATGGGACGCAGCTGAGACAGACCTTCGCAGTGGTCTGAGACCATTCACAAACTCCTAATTGTTTTTGGGGTGTTGATTCCCCCTCCCTCGCTACCCCTTTGTCACAAACAAAGATGGCCATTGTGCTCCTCGACTTGTTGGCAGAAGGATGATCCGGGCCAGAGAAATGGGAAAAGGAGGGGGGAAATAGACAAAAAAAAATAATATTAATAAGAAGAAACAAGGTGAAGAGGTTTTTAAAGAGATTAAAGCCGACGGCGATTGAGGAAGGCGGGATTATCCCGGAGATCAGTCAATATAGGCGTCCTCTGTGGTCTTCTCGGCGCTTAAGTCGGCCTAAGTGATCTCGCCCTTTGCCCTTATGGAATGTCCGTGAAATTCTAATCCGGCTTTCTGCTCGGGATCAGCCGCCATAGGCTGCAACTGACCAGGGTCTCGTGGAAAGTCAGGGGAGAAGGAGGATGGGTGGTTTTGTCGGTTGGAGCTTCACAGACCAGGAAGAGAAGTCTCCTCTATGGGGACACAGACCAGGAAGAGAAGTCTCCTCTCTGGGGACACAGACCAGGAAGAGAAGTCTCCTCTCTGGGGGCACAGACCAGGAAGAGAAACCTCTCTGGGGCACAGACCAGGAAAAGAAGTCTACTTTCTGGGGTCATAGACCAGGAAGAGAAGTCTCCTCTCTGGGGGCACAGACCAGGAAGAGAAGTCTACTCTCTGGGGTCACAGGCCAGGAAGAGAAGTCTCCTCTCTGGGGTCACAGACCAGGAAGAGAAGTCTACTCTCTGGGGACACAGACCAGGAAGAGAAGTCTCCTCTCTGGGGACACAGACCAGGAAGAGAAGTCTCCTCTCTGGGGTCATAGACCAGGAAGAGAAGTCTCCTCTCTGGGGTCATAGACCAGGAAGAGAAGTCTTCTCTCTGGGGTCATAGACCAGAAAGAGAAGTCTCCTCTCTGGGGGCACAGACCAGGAAGAGAAGTCTCCTCTCTGGGGTCATAGACCAGGAAGAGAAGTCTTCTCTCTGGGGGCACAGACCAGAAAGAGAAGTCTCCTCTCTGGGGGCACAGACCAGGAAGAGAAGTCTCCTCTCTGGGGTCATAGGCCAGGAAGAGAAGTCCCTCTCTGGGGACACAGACCAGAAAGAGAAGTCTCCTCTCTGGGGGCACAGACCAGGAAGAGAAGTCTCCTCTCTGGGGTCACAGACCAGGAAGAAATTCTAAAGCCTATGGCGGCTGCTCGGGATCAGCCGCCATAGGCTGCGACTGGCCAAGGTCTCGTGGAAAGTCAGGGGAGAAGGAGGATGGGTGGTTGTGTCGGTTCCTGGAAGGACAACCTTGAGGCTCTACGTACCTGCTGATCATTGTAAAGAGATAAAAGTATCTCCTGTGTATGTTATACAATGAGGGATATACTGTGTGTTATACATTCATAGCAGGCTCTGGTTTGGACGGTAGTCATGGTGATATCTCCTTAGCACACCATACATATACCTTTGCGTATATGACCGTCGGCATACCTTATCTCTTGGTTATCTCTCTTGGTTTGACCTTGGCCTGATTGACCCTGAATTCCGGATTGTCCCAGTTCTGCTACAGAACCAACCTTCACTTGCACGGCGCTTAAGTGGGCCTAAGTGATCTCGCCCTTTGCCCGTTGTCGGCTATTCTTATGGAATGTCCGTGAAATTCTAATCCGGCTTTCTGCTCGGGATCAGCCGCCATAGGCTGCAACTGGCCAGGGTCTAATGGAAAGTCAGGGGAGAAGGAGGATGGGTGGTTTTGTCGGGTTCCTGGAAGGACAACCTTGAGGCTCTACGTATCTGCTGATGTTTGTAAAGAGAGAAAAGTATCTCCTGTGTATGTTATACAATGAGGGATATACTGTGTGTTGTACATTCATAGCAGGGTATGGTTTGGACGGTCGTCATGGTGACATCTCCTTAGCACACCATACATATACCTTTCATGGCTGCTGTGACAACTGGTGGGATGCCACCACAGCAAAGCAAACCAGCAGAAGATATGTTGTCCAAACACCTCAAAGTCTCGTTGTCACGTACCTGGGTGGAGACTGACTGTGTGAGGAGGCCTCCCTTGCACCTCTTGTCCTGAGGACTCTGGAGATGGAGACAGAGACCTGGCAGACAACGAGTGGCACGGGCGCCAGTGGTGTTATACCGTGCAAATTGAAGGTTGGTTCTGTAGCAGAACCGGGACAATCCGGAATTCAGGGCCGAGGTCAAACCGAGGGAGCATAGACGGTACAAAAAGGATGAGGCAGAGGCCAGTCCAGTAATCAATCCAAGGTCGGGGGGCAGGCTGCAGGCAAGAGTAGCCAAAAGGCAATATCCGGGTCACATCCACTAGACAGGTACTTCACAAGGACAGGAAATCACAGGGACACAGGGGGGCTGAAGACAATCAAGAAATCTGTAGGTGAACAGGCCGGGTTTAAATAGGGAAGTAAACTGATTAAGCGTGTCACTTCTGGGGGGGCCATTTGGCGCGTTTTTCCTATGCGCATGCACGTAGGTCTCCTCTCTGGGGTCACAGACCAGAAAGAGAAGTCTCCTCTCTGGGGTCACAGACCAGGAAGAGAAGTCTCCTCTCTGGGGGCACAGACCAGGAAGAGAAGTCTCCTCTCTGGGGGTCACAGACCAGGAAGAGAAGTCTCCTCTCTGGGGTCATAGACCAGGAAGAGAAGTCTCCTCTCTGGGGTCGCAGACCATGAAGAGAAGTCTCCTCTCTGGGGTTATAGACCAGGAAGCGAAGTCTCCTCTCTGGGGTCACAGACCAGGAAGAGAAGTCTCCTCTCTGGGGTCACAGACAAGGAAGAGAAGTCTCCTCTCTGGGGTCACAGACCAGGAAGAGAAGTCTCCTCTGTGGGGTAATAGGCCAGGAAGAGAAGTCTACTCTCTGGGTGACACAGACCAGGAAGAGAAGTCTCCTCTCTGGGGTCACAGACCAGGAAGATAAGTCTCCTCTCTAGGGTCATAGACCAAGAAGAGAAGTCTCCTCTCTGGGGTCACAGACCAGGAAGAGAGGTCTCCTTTCTGGGGTCATAGACCAGGAAGAGAAGTCTCCTCACTGGGGACACAGACCAGAAAGAGAAGTCTCCTCTCTGGAGTCACAGACAAGGAAGAGAAGTCTCCTCTCTGGGGGCACAGACCAGAAAGAGAAGTCTCCTCTCTGGGGTCACAGACCAGGAAGAGAAGTCTCCTCTCTGGGGTCACAGACCAGGAAGAGAAGTCTCCTCTCTGGGGTCACAGACCAGGAATGGACAGCTCCTCTTGC
>NW_017309642.1:42994-44010 GCF_000935625.1 Nanorana parkeri
AAGAGAAGTCTCCTCTCTGGGGGCACAGACCAGGAAGAGAAGTCTCCTCTCTGGGGTCACAGACCAGGAAGAGAAGTCTCCTCTCTGGGGTCACAGACCAGGAAGAGAAGTCTCCTCTCTGGGGTCACAGACCAGGAAGAGAAGTCTCCTCCTGCACAAGGAGAGAGAGCAGTGACCAGTCTTTATTACAGGAGGGGGCGGAGACAAGACCAGTCACCCTGCACAAGGAGAGAGCGCAGCAGTGAGCAGTCTTTATTACAGGAGGGGGCGGAGACAAGACCAGTCACCCTGCACAAGGAGAGAGCGCAGCAGTGAGCAGTCTTTATTACAGGAGGGGGCGGAGACAAGACCAGTCACCCTGCACAAGGAGAGAGCGCAGCAGTGAGCAGTCTTTATTACAGGAGGGGCGGAGACAAGACCAGTCACCCGGCACAAGGAGAGAGAACAGCATTGAGTGCCTTAATACGAGTGTTTGTTCTTTCGCTCTCATAGCAATGTCCCCCAATAGAGGAGCGCGCATGGGATGAGCGTAGAATCAATTACGCTTCAAACGCCAACAGGAAACAGTTTGTTATTACACTCTATATACCCTCAGATGTATTTATCTGTAAACATTGCCTGACAAGTCTGACCCTTGACCTTTATCCTGAAGCTTATTTTGACCTCGACACTCGAGTCATCCAAATCCAAACAACCCGACTCCTAAAATGAAGTCTCTATGTGTAACCTCCCACTAACACTGCAATGTGACCCTGACTGTGAGCCCCCACCCATCACACGTCACCCCCGACATGTAACCCTTCACCCGACATGTAATGGAAGCTTCATTGTAACACCTAAAATGAACTATTTATTTGTTACAGCCCCAAAATGTAACCCTTCACTTTACAAAAAAATGCCCTAACCTTGACCCCCGACCCCCGATCTAATGCGTTATGTTAACACAACCCTTGGGATGGAATACTTACAGATCTGTTCTCAACCATTACAGCTCTGTGCATGTGTGTGTGTGTGTG
>NW_017309642.1:44747-45700 GCF_000935625.1 Nanorana parkeri
TATATATATATATACATACATTGAGGGGAATTTATCAAAACTGGAGGATACAGAATCTGGAGCAATCCAACCAATCAGCATCCACCTTTCATTTTCAACCCTTCACTAAACAAACTGAAGAGAGAAGCTGATTGGTTGCCATGGGCAACTGCTCCAGATTCTTCTGCTCCAGTTTTGATCAATTCATCCCAGAATATCTATATATACACAGACATACACGCACACACACACACACATATATATAGATATATAGACACACACGTAATGATGGCGTACACAACGCCGTGTTACATGTCTCTCTGTGATATATAGATATATAGACACACACGTAATGGCGTACACAGCGCTGTGTTACATGTCTCTCTGTGGTATATAGATATATAGACACACACGTGATGATGGCGTACACAACGCCGTGTTACAGGTCTCTCTGTGGTATATAGATATATACACACACACGTAATGGCGTACACAGCGATGTGTTACATGTCTCTCTGTGGTATATAGATATATAGACACACACGTGATGATGGCGTACACAACGCCGTGTTACAGGTCTCTCTGTGGTATATAGATATATAGACACACACGTGATGATGGCGTACACTGCGCTGTGTTACATGTCTCTCTGTGGTATATAGATATATACACAAACACGTGATGGCGTACACAGCGCCGTGTTACATGTCTCTCTGTGGTATATAGATATACACACACACACGTAATGGCGTACACAGCGATGTGTTACATGTCTCACTGTGGTATATAGATATACACACACGTGATGATGGCGTGCAAAGCGCCGTGTTAATTTGCGCACTGTATGCGACATATACAACGACACCGGGCGGCTGTGTGAAGGTGTCGCTGTGATTTCCCAGCCCCCCGCTGGGCCACGTCTACTGTACGGTTGCTATGTGACGCTCTCAGTATGCCGTCGCTATGCGGAGGGG
>NW_017309642.1:47386-54399 GCF_000935625.1 Nanorana parkeri
TCCTATGCGGGGGGGGGGGGGGGTGTGTGGAAATCCTGACTGGGACCATCTGGAGCAGAGCCTTAGGCCCCGTCCCAGAAGACTAGGCCCGAAGTTGGCCTCTGCGATGGAAGCGGGGCCTGGGAAACGGCTCCCCCGGCTCGCTCTGCTTCACCTGACAGAAGAGAAAGGAGACGGAGTCTGGGGGTATTTGACTCAGTTCTCTGTTCGCCGAGGCCCTTTTCACACAGGCCGCCATCCTCGCTGCATACTGATCTGCCTCCCCATTCTGTGTTTGACAAGCGCTCACAGAAATAAATTACCCCCAACCTGCGATTGTGGAACAATCTGTCCACTAAAGTCCATTCATCCCCAGACAGCCCCCATTATCCCCGCCATTAAAGCTTCTGGAGGGCCTTGTAAAGGATACTGTTTCTCTGTCACACTGTAAATAAGACACGAAGAATGAAGGGGAAAAAAAAACACACACATACATACACAAAATGGAAGAAAGAGAGTCTGGCTCATGGCCGCCCCGGCTACAGAGGCCGCCGAATGAATCGCTAATGACAGCTGTGTACAAACTGACGGGGGGGCAGGCGGAAGGGCCCCGCCATCGAGACCCCCAGGAAACAAGCCCACATCTGTTTGTCGTGGGGTTAAATTAGTATTCAATAGAGCCGTGGGGGCCACTTTCCCCCCGCAGACAGGATTGTTCAGGCTTCGAGCACGACCGGAAACTATGAGCTTCCATTTTCTTTTTCCACCACCTCGGCCCCGGGGCTGCGGTTCAACCGAGTTCACACACAGGACGTGACCGGGCGCTGCTGCTGGTCAAAGAGCGTGCAGTGTTTATTTTGCGGTGCTGCTGGGCTTTCATCATCGTGCTGCCCTTCCTAACAGACCGGTGAGGGGGCCCATTGCAACAGGTCGTGAGGGGAAATGTTGTGACGGGGACACCTGTCTAATTTGGGGGGAATTCCCACCCGCTTCCCGTTCGGGAAATTCCATTAATTTCCAAAAACCGAATGTTAGAGCCAAGGACGATATCTGTCGGGTCTCTGATGACATCATCGAATGTTCTGACCACGAATGAAAATCTGCCTAGCTGAAGGTGTCACCGGTGCTCAGCGAGGGGGAAGGAACGTCCCTCGCACTCAGTAGTATGGATATCACCCGTCCGGCCTCAGAATGAAGCCCCTTGTGTGAGGCTCTGGGGATTTCTTCCCCCCTCATACATGAGACTGAGCCGCTAATCTGATCACATGCCTGCGATTTGCAGTTTCGGCCCCTCCGTACCAAGCTCCGGCCCTGCCGGGGGAGAGAAGAAATCCTCAGATTAACGCGACTGAAAATCTTCAACACGATGCCCAGCTCACCGCCAACAAGACGGGCTGGAGGCCGGGCCCGAGTCTGTACACCTGCTGTGCCCATTATGAGGGGCTCCCACCATCCCTGTGCTGAGTTTCCGGGTCTGTACACCCGCTGTGCCCATTATGAGGAGCTCCCACCATCCCTGTGCTGAGTTTCCGGGTCTGTACACCCGCTGTGCCCATTATGAGTCATCATCTCAGCTCATCTGGGCAGGACCACTGGACTGGGTTCTGCGAGCTCCTTTTCAATGATAGAAGGTGGACATTTTTTAGGAGAAGCGATACATTTACCGTATATCGTCATAAAAGTATTCGTGGAAACTTGTCAAGTTCCTGAAAGTTCCACCTCAACGAAGGATCATCTCCTCACCTCACACGAGGACCCAAAGGACACCAACAGGGCTTACAATGACGTCCGAGGGAATACAAATGAACTGGTCGTCAGACAATAAAACCACTTTAATTAGTTTAGGGCTTTTGTTTGCCCCGGTGTCTCCTAAAGGGGCATGTGACAAAGACAAGCCCGTGGACTTCATTCTCAGAGTGTAAAGCGTAGGCCAAGATGCCAAAGGACGGGCGATGCGATTAGTGAGCACGACCCTAAATACTTTTATTGCTTGTTTGCGGTCGTGCCACCACGGGGCTCAGTGATAACCCCTTACATTGTTGTAGAGGCCAACGCCGCACAAAGCCCCCCCCTGAGGTCTCCGAGACATCGAGCTAGTGAGCCAAGATGAAACTTGAGGAAACTCTGGGAAAGAAGAGGTCACTTCATTGACAGGTGTCTCGGAGACGTCTAGCAGATGGACCCTCTGAAGGGAAAGGACCGCTGGGGCTTTTTCGGTACAATATTACGAGGAGCTGGGACGTCCCCCTGGAGACCAATACATATAAAATTCCCTCATTAAATGAAACAGAGGGAAAAAAACTCACAGCTTGACACTTGCCGACTCACAATGGTGACTAGGATTGTGTCTCCACTGTGATGTCAGCACCGCTGGAAGCTTGATTGATGGCTCCTGGTGGTTTGTTAACTTCTCATGGTGATCGGGTTGTGGATACAACTTTACCCTGGGCATGGCTGGACACATGGTCTAGTCAAGTTCATAATGAGGCAACCAAAAGGATGACTGTAAACACTCCCATAGACATGTGGGCCAGCTAGTTAGAGCTTGGAGACCTCAAAGACGGCCCCCCTTACTCCTCTTAAAGGGCCAGTCAACCCAAAACTGGAGTGTTAACCCACCTCACAGTCTCTTTTACATCTCAGGCACTTTGTTGGTGAGGACCTCGGTGTCAATTATGAGGAGATCCCATTAAACCTGATGGATTTTTTATTTATTTTACATCACGGAATAGACGCAACACACAATAGGGGCGGGAGCACCCAAAACGCCTAAGTGGATAGGAACAGGGTCAGAAATTATGGCCGGGCAGGTCTCACTGTTGAAGTATCTGGGTCATATAAGAAGCCAGGGACTGGCTCCACCTATACCTAAAATAGGGATGCATCGATACCGGGTGTTCGGTTTCGAGTATGAGTACCGATATTTTCTTTCCGGTACTCGCCAATACCGATACCGAAAGTCCCATTAATGAAGCCGGGTTGTGTGTAATCACCCACCACTCGGCTTCCTGGCGGCTTCTCGTCACCAGGTGACGAGAAAGCATGGAGCTGGCTTTCTGGCCGATCAGGAAGCTGGGGGCGCGGGTAATGACTTGCCGCCCGGCTTCCTGCCAGCTCCTGACCAATCAGGAAGCCGGGCGGCGAGTCATCACACGCTGTCAGGCTTCCTGATTGGCCGGGAAGCCGGCTCAATGCTCCCTCGTCACCGGCGTGGAAGTTCCGATATCGGGAATAAGTATCGGGAGCATTTGGGCGAGTACGAGTATCGGCAGGTATAGGTTCATCCCTAAACTAAAATATCACTTTTGTGTGGACTGATGGTCGTAGGAGTTACTTCATCCTGGTATGGTCAGCTGTGATGACTGAAGATCCAAAAGCTGGAAGAAGACCAGGGAAAGATGCTGGTGGTGGCGATGGACCTCATGGTCGCTGCATCACTGGATGGGGGTGAGTATAGTTCCACTTTACTTTTTATCTGCACATTCACAGGACCTACATCATCCTGGAATGGTCAGCTGTGATGGCTGAAGATCCAAAAGCTGGAAGAAGACCAGGGAAGATGTTGGTGCTGGTGATGGACCTCATGTTCGCTGCATCACTGGATGGGGGTGAGTATAGTTCCACTTTACTTTTTAAGCTGCACATTCATAGGAGTTACATCATCCTGGCATGGTCAGATGTGATGGCTGAAGGTCCTTAAGCTGGAAGAAGACCAGAGAGGGTTTTGGTGAGGGAACTGGTGGACGCTACATCACTGGATGGGGGGTGAGCATAGTTCCACTTTAATTCTCAAGTGCACAAAGCCACGGGAGTCACATCATCCTGGCATGGACAGATGTGATGGCTGAAGATCCAAAAGCTGGAAGAAGACCAGGGAAGATGTTGGTGCTGGTGATGGACCTCATGTTCGCTGCATCACTGGATGGGGGTGAGTATAGTTCCACTTTACTTTTTAAGCTGCACATTCACAGGAGTTCTATCATCCTGGTATGGTCAGATGTGATGGTTGAAGGTCCCAAAGCTGGAAGAAGACCAGAGAAGGTTTTGGTGAGGGAGCTGGTGGACACTACATCACCAGATGGGGGTGAGTATAGTCCCACTTTAGCCTTAGGTGATGAAGGCCATTTCAGTCCACTTTGGATCAGTCAGACCGGTACAAGGTGACCTTTTATTGGTTGCTCTGGGTCTTCACACTTATGGAACATAAGAACGAAGATAAAATAATATAGAAATGTATAAGTAAGTCCCGGATTACTAAATATCTGCCACCTGAGATACCAACCCACTTACTTTGCAGAAGAAGACAATTGGTATTTTGGTGCAGCGCCGTAAGCCAACAAGTAACACAACAATGAAGACGCGGCTTTGCCTTCACCTCAAGTCTCAAATCTCACCTCAAGTCTCAAGTCTCGTGACCCGGTGTCCCCGTCACTCATACTTTAATTCCTCTCCTATAAACTATAATGCGAGGGATTGCCGGTCCACACACTCCTGGAGGAAAATGACAGCCTGGGAGAGAATGTTTAATTGGCTCGGGACAACAGATACAGATTTTTCCCGTTCAAGAGCTTTGCTTGGCAGCTGCTGTCATCAGGGATAAGAAAGGAACCTATTAATTAGCCCACAAAATGGCCGCCTTCCCTAAGTCCTCGCTCGAGGGTTTCTGTAGCACTGAAGCTTTCTCAGATTGGTTTATACCAAAAAATGTCCGACTGAAGTGATCCTCGGTGATGTCACAAGTTCCTGCTCTTGGGAACAGCTGCCTACTGAGTCAGGATCTAGGCTTTGACTGATGGAGGCTTCTCTAGCTTCCCCCAAATGGTACTTGTTGGCAAGGTAGGCTTGACCTTCATGCTCTTGTGACCTCATGACTCCTTTTAACTGCACTCAAGTGCCATACAATTCTGGGACCTCAAAGCAGGGTTCCTCAGTTTGGCCCACATACCAGTACCTTTGGACATGCAGGCCTCTACAGCCTTGTATACACAACAGGCAGAACAAAGCACGGTATTCTTCCCCCGCAAGGGACGCATCTCTTAGAGGGCATCATTATTCACTTCGGTGACCACATTGGGCCCAATTTCTGCACAGCCAAAACATGCCGGGGGCCTAGGTTGCTGTCAACTACACATTCCCATGTATCATAGAACATTCCAGACAGCTGTCGTACCTGCCAGGGCAATCATTGTCAGTGACCTTCCACATTTGGTGGAATAATGTTCTGTGTAGAGTTCACCCATTCTGGATCCTAGTTTGTAGCAGAGGTGGATCAGAGTTTGTTCTACTCTTCTCGTCATTGGTTCTAGGACGTCCAAAGGTTCTATGTAGTGGTCACCCATTCCGGATCCACACACCAAGAACCTAGCTTGTAGCAGAGCTTGGTCAGAGTTTGCTCTACTCTTATAGTTATTGGTTCTGGGAGGGCAAATAGTCTTTCCCGCACAGCCCTGGTGTGCCCAGGACAAATGGTTCTATGTAGAGTTCACCCATTCTGGATCCATACACCAAGAAACTAGCTTGTAGCAGAGCTTGGTCAGAGTTTGCTCTGCTCTTCTAGTTATTGGTTCTAGGACGTCCAATGGTTCCATGTAGAGTTCACCCACTCTGGATCCATACACCAAGATCCTAGCTTGTAGCAGACCTTGGTCAGGGTTTACTCTACTCTTCTCGTCATTGGTTCTAGGACGTCCAAAGGTTTTATGTAGAGGTCACCCACTGGGGTCATACACCAAGAACCGAGCTTGGTCAGAGTTTGCTCTTCTCGTCATTGGTTTCAGGAGGACAAACAATCTTTCCCCAACAGCCCTGGTGTGCCCTGGGTAACTATGATGTGACCCCATTAGATTGACCCTAAGAACAGGCCATTGACTTGGGTATTAGCTGGCTTAGGGTGGTTTGGAGTATTAATCTGGCCTTATGGCCATACCAAGTCAATAGGCAACCACCAGAGGTGGCATGTTGGGCATACCCCTGTGCTCATGCAGGTTGGGATCCTATGAGCACAGGGGTGTGCCCCACATGCCACCTCTATTGAGCCCTTGGTGCTTGACAGGAGATATCAAAGCTATGATGTGCCCAGTAGTAGTAGTAGTAGTACGGCATGTGGTGATTAGGAAGCATAGGCCGCCATTTTGTATTGGGAATCATTGGTATCACATGGCATAACTAGACATTGAGCAGTCACATGCTGGCATCATCATCAAGGACATTGAAGGACCAATAGTACTGCTTTTTACATGAGGGCGACGAGGGCTTGCCCACCACCCAGAGAGAAGGGGAGGGCACCAGAGCCTGCTGGAGCGAGGGATAAGGTAAGTATTACACCCAATTCTCCTACCCCTAGACTTCACCAGTATTTAACCCTTGACGTGCGAGGGGCAACATAGAGTTCAGCTTTAAGGAGATTTCCCCTTCCTGACGCATAATAGACACAACAGGAAGTAAGAGGAAATCCCTTCAAAATAAGGGACCTCCCTTCTAAGGAATTGTCCCCATTGAAAGATTCACCCTCTATTCCCGCGCTGGTGACATTTTAGGAATATTCCTCCACAGTGAGTATTGGGTACGGTGATTACCGGAACAAAAATAGAGAAGACGAGTCTCCCCGGTGGTAACACAGACAAAACATCATAGAGGTTCTAACCCTCCCCCCTCCGCTATCCAAAATAAGGGGGGAAAGATTGGGCTTTAGATACACATTAAACCTTAGATAACAGGAAAATATTAATGGATTTTCAAACAATGACCCCCAATGCGCTAAAATAGCAAATTAATAAATACAAATAAATAAATAAATAAAAAAATTCTAATTGTCAAAAAATAAAATTAACATAATTTATTGAAAAACTTACAATTCCCAGCAAACATAAATACTTTATGCAAAGCAACAGCAGCTTATTAAAACATTTATATCTGTAATGTATGGATATATTTATTTATTTTATTTTATCTATTTAATATGTCTATTTATTTAATCTATCTATCTATCTATCTATCTATTTATTTAATCTATCTATCTATCTATCTATCTATCT